>NW_026068086.1:1300913-1419591 GCF_014885135.2 Alexandromys fortis
TCTCTCTCTCTCTCTCTCTCTCTCTCTCTCTCTCTCTCTCTCTCTCTCTCTCTCTCTCTCTCTTTGAGACAGGGTTTCTCTGTACCTTTGGAACCTGTCTTGGAACTAACTCTTGTAGACCAGGCTGGCCTTGAACTCACAGAGATCTGCCTACCTCTGCTTCCCGAGTGCTGGGATTAAAGGTGTGCACAAACATCACCTGGCTGAGATGAATTTTTCCTTTGTGTACCAGCAATTCATTCTCATGACAGACTTGGGTTCCATTGAATGAATGCAATTGAACCATTTTACTATCCATGAATTTCTGTTCTTTGCACGAGTAATAGTACTTCTGTGAACAATCTAATACATGTCTGCAGGGTGTAACCTAGGAGGTGTGGTTACGGCATCAAGAACTTGTGTGTATCAATTGTAGCAGCTCTTTCCACTTATCTTTGAAAAAGGCTGTGCCAGTTTATTCTCCTTCCAGCTTAGGGCATGCGCGATCCAGACGAGCCACTCTGATGTTGCGCTTCTGCCCATCTGACAATCATGCCTTGGTGTAGTCCTGGAGATTTTCTCTTTTCTGTTGGTTTATGAAGTTGACTCCTTTTCTCACATTGTTTTGCTGTTGGCTGTTCCATTTTATAATGAGCTCGTTGAAGTATTTGTCGCTTTTCCTATTGGTCTTTCCCTCTTTTGGAAGCATCAGTATTGAATGAGAGAAATAATATTGAGGACCTGCCAAGAACTGGGATTACCATATAATAGCAGCTGTGCACTATGCCCTCCTGAAGGTTGTGATTTTGAATGACTAGCTGTGTGTAGGAGGAGTCACAGGCTGGAGAGTGTAAGAGCGGGGAGCCAGGAAACAACTACTGATGTGAACCTATTGATATGTGTAGAAAAATGAGAGGGAAAGTTGAGCCTTTTAAGGAAAATGTGACAACCAGTTGAACAGAATCCTGGAATGGCCACTGTGCTCCGAGCTTGGAGACAGAAGTCGTGTTAGTACAATTATGGTCAAAACTGTCTGAAAAACAGAGACTTGGTGCTTGGCCCTGCAGATGGCTGTAGGCTTGTCCTAGACACATCTTTGAGAAGCCAACTGTGGAGCTGTGTTAGTTGTGTTAGTACACTTATGGTCAAAACTACCTGAAAAACATTGGTGCTTGGCCCTGCAGATGATGTAGGCTTGTCTAGACACAACTTTGAGAAGCCAACTGTGGAGTATGATGTTTTGAAAGAAAGCTATAGAATTGGGTACTGGTAGCCAATTGTTTTCATTTTTGGCCAAGGAACAAATAAAAGAATAAGAAAGGAAAGTGAAAAAAGATAAAGGGTGAGAAAATAAGATTGGGGAAGGTAAAAAGAGAGTTAGGAATTTAAGATCGTAGAAATCTCCCTTCACTGTTCTTCACTGCAGAAGGGAAATTTCACTGGACGCTGGCTGGACTCAAGATGAATTTAAGCCAACAAATGAAAACTAATATGAAGGCTTAAGATTGTACAGGGGGAAATAAAATAAAGTACGGCTCATGGCAAAGCAAACTGGCAACAAAGTCGAAATATAATTATTGAAATCAAAATGTAAACTTCAAATTTTATTTTTCCCAACAACTTTTAAAATGTGCTCCATTTATGCTTTTGGTCATGGAATAAGATAGGTGTAAGTAATTAAACTAGATTGTTTTATACACTCTAGAATATTGAATTGTCAGTGGTCCAGGCCACCTTCAGTTTCTACAAGATCAAGCCTGTGGCTGAGGTAATTGTGACTATTTAGTGAGGTCTGAGGGCAATGTCTGATATCCAGGCAATGGGGACGGGTCTAGAATGGTTACAGACTTCTACTCTGAATGTCGTCATCTTGCGCTCAGAATACCACCCCACTACTCACCAGCGATACCCTGGGCAAAGCTAGCTGGAGCCAATCTTATCTCCTAGAAGAGAATTACTCCTGAGATAGACTAGTAAGAGTAAAATACTTGGAATAGTTCAAACAACACTGTGGATGCTCAATAAATATTATTCTTAAATATAGCGTGTGTTGTCATATCCTCTGTTAAAGGCACATGCAATTTTAAATAGGATCAAAGAATATATATATATATTACATATATATGTAATATATATAATTTTGTTAAGTTTCAGTACAGTTAAGTTACAGTTCTCTTGAGCTTTATTCAGTTAAAATCACTGGACATTTCTTCCTCAGTGCATAAAATGCGCTCTGTGTCATCATGCCTGAGACATGGCTTCTGTGCTCCGAGTGCTCAAGCTTTGGGCTCTTTTCCTATTGGTATGTTTTCTTTGGATAATACTTGGTCTATGCTGAGAAACAGCTGAGAAGTTAATTGAAAGTAGATTCTCATCACAAGTGAACGATAAAGACATTAAGGACAGGGGAGGCTGGGATCAGACCTCATCTTGACATTACTGAGCTTAGCACAGGACACCAGAACGATCTGCTGCATTGTCCAGAGCTACAGGTAATAAAATGGATGGGGGCATATAGGTACGCTATCAGAATATCTGACCTTCAAGGGATGACCCTAGGATAGTACTGACTCTTTGAATTATATACGACTGATCTTATATGTAGCTGATTTCCTCACTTGAGTGACAGGCTCAGTACCATCTTGCTGAGTTGTCAGGATGGTTAAATCAACAAATACTTGTAAAGATGCTTTATGAACCATAAGATGCGGTGCACCTGTGTGGTCTGGCACAATTTATGCGCTCTTCTGTTTGCGTTGCTAAAGATTGGTGGCTCAACAATGAATACTTATAATAATGTGATTTTAAGAGGATTAAAGGGAACCTCATTCTCTGTAGAGTAACCTCTAGTCTGATAATGGATGGTTAACTTCCTGCAGAGATTAGTTCAAAAGAGAAAAAAAAAAAACCATGGCTGCAAGGTAGAATAGAGATGGGAAAGGTTAATGGGAAGAACCAAGGGTACAGTTAACTGGTGTGGAACAGAATGGGGCCTGGGGGCCATTGTGAAGTCTTCAAGGCTTTTCTTCATTTATTCCCCAATCGAGAGGAAGGAATTGACAGCTGAGACTTGGAAGTCAGACCCCTGCTCTATCCTTACCTAGACACAACTTACCAACACCTCTGAGTACCAGTTCTCTCAGCTCCAAAGGAGAGTCAGTCACTCTCCTGACCAAGTTCTGAGTGTTAGAGTCGACACTGTCAAGTTCCCCGACAAGTAGCTGTTGTCTTCTGATTACACATTGTCGGATTTCAAGGCAAATCGAATCACACACCTGCTGAGTAGGAATATGGAGAGCCCAGATACCAACAACACTTCACTGACGGGGAGGCTTCACGCCAGGATCCAGTCCAAAACATTACACGTATATTGATCTCATTGGATCTCTGAAAGTAGCAGATGCCCTTCGGTGTACCCAGTGATTCCCACTGAAGTTCAGTCTGTAGTGCCAGCTCGGGCAAGGTCACCAGCAGGTTTATAATCTTTAGCATTGATGACTTGATCTCATTTCCCTCATTCCTGGAGTATTCCTGCTCCTCCCAGGTTAGTAGAGCGGTGTGGGGAGGAAGGTAACAGGACTGTCTCGTGGGAATCGTTTTTTTTCCAGTGGGTATTTGCATTTCGAATCAGCATCATTGGTTACCCAACTTCTTTTCTTTTCCAATAATATTTTATACTTATTCTTCGGACATTTCATGCATGTGTACAAGGTATCTTAATCATATCCACCCTCCCTCTCTCCAGCCCTTCCAGTGATTCTCCCTCCCAAGTTAATAGACCCTAAACAAGCAAGCAAGCAAACAAACAAACAAATCAACAAACCATCAAGCCCAGTTTGTGTTGTTCAAATGTGCACAAGTGTGGCACTAATCACTGGAGGCAGGGGCAGTGTATCAGGACAGCTACCTCCTAAAGAAAAGTGACTCTCCCTCCTCCAACAGCTGTCACCTGCCAACAGCTCCTGTCCTAGATAGCTTGTGACAAAGACAGAGTCTGAAGCCAGCTTGGGGAGGAAAGGGTTTTTCTTCTTACACTATGGGTCACGGTTCATCTCTGATGGAAGCCAGGGCAGAACTCAGGGAACTCGAGGGAATGAAGTAGGGACCTTGGAGGACACTGCTGATGGCCTTGCTCAACTTGCTTTCCTCTACAAGCCAGCCCCAAGTGCCCAGGGGGTAGCACCACCCACAGTGGGCTGGGCTTTTTCACATCAACTATCAGTTAAGAAGATTAGCACCCCCCCCAACATACACACATCCCATATTCACAGAGCAAGCTTATGGAGGCAATCTCCTAATTTAGGTTCCTTTGCACCAGATAACTTTAGTAAGTGTCAACTTGACAAGATAAAACAAAACAACTCACTACCCCTCCCCCCCAAAACCAAACCCAGTCCAGCTCCCCAGGTAGGGGTGAAGCCTTGGAAGCCCCGCCTTATTCCATGCTGGAATTTTTAACTGACTAGATCTTGGGTAGGTCTTGTGTAGGTAGCTACGGCTGCTGTGAGTTCGTGTGTATAACAGCCGTGCCATGGAACTTTTGAGCATGTTGTGAACTCTCACTGAACTTCGCTTTTTGTACAATGTAATAATTATGCTTCTTCTAAAAAAACTGTAGAGCCAATTTTGGCACTGTCTCCAATTCTAATCTCTGTTCCTTACTCCTGTTTAAGTAGTTGGCTTGCACTGAGGACGAAGCCTTGGGCACAGCCTGCCCTCTGTTTACATTTTAAGCCAGTAGGATTCTTGGTCATTTGGCATGTTCACATTTTAAATGGGAAGCTTCCCCACAAGATGGAGGACTGACCCCTTTGAGAGGGCATGGGGGTATTCACTTTAGAACGGCCCTTTAGTTTCTATGCACTGCCTGTAATGAAGATGGGCTTATCACCTCTGTCTTGTCATTATTCGGCATCCCTTGACCAGATATGTAAACTTAGAACACAGTCCCTTTAAGAACCGCAAGCCATCAGTAAAAAATAACCCAGAGCAGCTCAGGTTACTGCCAGGCTCCAGAGACTTCAGGCGGTCAGGTTGCTTCCGTCCAGCTTCCACTGTCGGGGTGCAGGGAGAGCATTCTCTGCCCCAACAGAGGAGGTGCCCGTGCATTGGTTGTATGTTCAGATGTCCCCAGCTCTTGTGGACCCTCAAGGAGACTTGTTTTCCTCTGAGTGTGACTCTTCCTTTGGTGTGGAAGACTTCCTGAGTGGGTTCCTTACATTGCTTTAAGTTCATTGGAGCCCTGTTCTAGGACGTGAGGGTATGAACCACTCTTTGCTATAATCTTGGATCTTGTATTATTTCATTGAAAACAGAAATGGAAAAAGATTGAATCCTATCAAAACAAGCACACCTCTGCCCAAGGTGAAAATGTAGTCGAATAGGGAGAAAACGTCACGCCAGGACACACCCTTGTCCCTGGACCCCAGAACCTGTCTGCACATGCCTACTCCTGATAGCCTTTCTATAGAGGCTTGATTTTCTGGACTGGGCAAAGCTGTGGGATCCAAGAATAAGTAGGATCTAATGCTCCATAAAGATCAAACAAACAAACAAAAACCAGACTGAACTCCTTAAATTAGGTCCAGTTTTTCAGTTGTGGAACATCAGGGAGATGCCATAAGAGACTTTACCATGCATGACATGAAACCAAGACCCAGCGAGGTGTCTACCATCTGGGGCCTTGTCTCGAGGATGATGCCTAAGAGCTAGTTGTGAAGGATGGAATTTTAACTGGTAGGTGGCATCTGTGAGTCACCCCGTCTCTCCTCTTATGTAGAAGGAGGGTGAGGCCCGGAGAGGATGGGTGAGTTATGGGAAGTCATCCAGCTGGTTAGAAGTAGATCTACACACCCAGTTCAATTACACACATCTCTCCTCTCTGTCAGGAAAATACAGTCAGATTCAGTCAGGATCCCTCCAAGCCCCAACTCTTACCTATAAATGGGAATTGTACTGCATGGCACACGGCTTTATAAGGTATCACAAAGATTTGCTAAGTGAGCGTGGGCGAGAATACTTTCAAAAGCCTCCACCTGAATGGATTAGTACTTAAACATATGCTCACATGTATGTGATGGTATAGGCATATGGTACCATCTCTAATACGTGGCTAAAATTTTAAGGGGAGCAAATAAATGAAACTGAGGTTCTCTTTTAGGAACACGAAACTCCCCCAAAGTTTCCGGAATATAGAGAGAAGAGCAGCTTAGGGCAGTTGAGCCGATGGCTTTGTTGACTGACTCTATGAATGCTCTTTCCTGAAAATCTCAGCCCGTCTTGGAGTTGTCCTGATGCTGATGTTGTGGATCCAGTGGGTAGTAATCCGTGATTGAAAGTCGTAGAAGACGCTGCCTAGTGCTGGCATTCCTTGTCCATATAGTACCTCTGGTGTAATTAAGGAGACAGTTCATATACGTAAGAGCGGACTTAAAACATTGTCTCCCCTTGGTGGCAAAGACTGAAGGCTGTGCCCTGCAGTTGATGACTATAATAGACCCATTCTTAATGGAGTTTACACATAGACGTTCAACCATCCTTGTAATTATTTCAAGCTCGAGTCTTCCCTACAGACATGCACTCAGACTGGCAAGACATATGCATGATGTTCTATTTGTAGCGCATTGTTCTCTGTAATAACACGGGCTGGAGAGTTAAACATTATTTTTATGACTCTCGGTTATACCATTTGCATTAATCTTTATATGCCTGCTTTATTTCACTTGATCGTTATTAGAGAAGACTCAGAAGCTGTAATTAAAGTAGTAGTACCTGACAGATGGGAGGTCAAATGTTACTTTCCTACCGAAAGCCGAGCTGAGAAGGGAACCTCAGAGCTGAGGTTTCCTCCGGATTTCTGTGTGCTCGCTGATGTAGTCTGTGTCTCCACGTCATGCTGGCTGGTTTACCTTCCTCATACGTCCAGTCCTTCACTCCCAACATGGCACTCCGTTGTGCAAGGGGACGGGACCCTTAGTGAGTTTGCAGCCTTAGACTGTAGCCAGGGCAAGTTTGTTACATGTAGTCACCTACAGTAAGAGACTTCAGTAGTTCTGTGAGATACAGTGTGTAGAGACCTTATTGAAAAGTGATGCACTGGAACTGTCACGTGATCCTCTGAGGCTGCACAGAGTACTTTCTGCCCCTTTAAGTGTAAATTTGCGGCTGGGTGGTGGTGGCGCACGCCTTTAATCCCAGCGCTCTCGGGAGGCAGAGACAGGCAGATCTCTCTGAGTTCGAGGCCAGCCTGGTCTACAAGAGCTATTTCCAGAACAGGCTCCAAAGCTACAGAGAAACCCTGCCTCGAAAACCAAAAGCAAACAAACAAACAAACAAAAAAGAGTAAATTTGCCCGGGGAGCAAAGGCTACAGTCCCCCAGTCTGATTTCTTTAGCAGAATGGGCAGCATTGACCAGGCGAGTGAATATCCACACCCTAAGGACCATTGATGCTGGAATGCTTGTCATCGTGACTGATTAGTGAACAGGGAGAAGGCAGGGTACGCAATGGGGCTCCACTTATGTCAGGGTGGTAGCCATGAACTGTGTGGATCTAAATGAATTAGGATGTACAAATCAGTTTTCTAGTCATGCTGAGCTCTCTTTCAAGTATATTGGATGGTACCAGTGTACAGACATGTGCTGGTCAGGCTGATGCCTGATAAATGTGTCTATTTGCACATGGAAAGTAAGGATTCTTCTGTTGCTTTGCAACCTTGAGGTACGCCTTTAATATCCCAGCGCTCAGGAAGCAGAGACAGTCAATTCTCTGTGAGTTCAAGGCCAACCTGGACTGTATATAGTGAAATCCAGGACAGCCAGGAGACCCTGTTTTGAAAAGAGGAAGGAGAAGGAGAAGAAGGGAATTCTTCTGCTGCATGTTTATAGTGTGAACATGGTCATCTCTTCCCTGTGCTGAGTGCATTCTCCATAGGTGCCTGATGCCACAGCAGGGCAAACTTTAGCAATCTCAGTTTAACCTCAGCCTTCTTTGTAAAATGAGAGCACAAGATTCCCAGAGGTTACGTCATTGCATAATGTCATGGTTAGCTTTCTGTTGCTGTGATAGAACCCCCGTAACTAAAGGCAACTTGGGCAGGAAAGGGTTTATTTCTCTTCTACATCACAATTCATCAAAGGAAGGCAAGGCAGGAACGAGAGACCAGAACCTGGAGGCAGAAACTGCAGCAGGACTATGGACGACTGCTGCTTAATTGTTTTCTCAGCATCTTGTTTTCTTATACATCTTAGGACCACTTGCTTATGGATGGCTCCTCCTACATGAACCGCTAATCAAGAAAATGTCCCGTCGCTTGCCCACAGGAAAGTCTCACTGAGGCATTTTCTCAATTATGGTCCATTCTTCTCAATAACTCTATCTTGTGTCAAGTTGGCCAGGAAGCCAGCCAGGATACCCAGTGTAATAGTTTGCTCTGAGCCCATAGGAAGAGTGATAACGTCAGTGCCGAACACTATCGTTCAATCTACATCGTTTGCGCTCTGCTGGGAGCTGGAGGGGAACTAATGAGTACAGTCGCCTTTGATATCAGGAAGTTCAAAAGCAAACAGGCTGTTTAGACAGAAGAGTTAATAATTACAACAGCACAAGCGAGTCCCGATACAAGACTACATGTGCCACAACCCAGAGCCGTGGAAAGGTTTTTACAAAATAGTTTCCATTGTGTATGCGTGCATGTGCGTGCATGTGTGTGTGTCTCTGTGTGTGTGCGTGTTCTGTAGCCTCTGTGTGGAGGAAGTCAGTAGACGGCTTTCACGAGTCTGTTCTCCCCTTCCACCGTGTGTGTTCTAGAGTTTGAACGCAGGCCCTCAGGGTTACTAGCAAGCGTCTTTATCTGCTGAGCTATCTCTGACCGCTTTGAGATTTTAGTGGAAGTCATGCCATAGAAGATTTGTGATTCGTTAAACCCACCCTTGGTTCTGTTCATTTCTGTACGGTGCAGTTTGGGAGGACTTAGGGATGAGTACTATGCTTACCCAAAGAGAAACAGTGAGAGCTAAAACTGAGGTCACCGCAGTGGAGTTAATGAGAAGACAGACTAAAGGAAACTTGATAAAATTGACTGGTGTGGTGATTACCTGTGGGATCTGAGGCTTAAGGCTGGGATGACGGTAACTCTCACTGTTCACCTTTGGTACATGAGTGTTTGGCCTCATCACGGGAAGTGAGATACGTGGTGAAGTCTGTGTGTGTGTGTGCGCATGCACATACGTACATGCTTTTCTAGGTACATTACAGGTTAAAAAAGAAGACAGTAACTTAATTAAATTCAGTAAGTAATCCTATTTGCCACATTAGGAAAAACAGCTAGTAAATACTGAAACTTTTCAAAGCTACAATAAAAAAATATTTGCAAACAAAAATCTCACTGAGTTCCTGAGACTGACGGGCAGCTAACCCTACAGTAAAAATTGATATTTCACCCGTCCTCTGTTAAGCAGGATATATTGAACTGGAATGTGTTTTCCCACTTTTGATATATTTAACATGTGTAAAAAAGACTTCCCAGTGTGGTTTTTCATGAGTGATATAGAGGATTATCATAGCCTTTCTTTGTGGTGATAAATATCCAGAGTAATACTTCTCAAGAAGGAGGGGTTTCCTTCTTTCTCAATTAGAGAGGTTTCAATTCATCGTGACACAGAGGGTGTGGTGTGGCATCTTAATGTCACTGACGTCATGGCGACTAGGAAGTGGGCGGGGGGAATAAATCCTACCAGGTCGTCTCATCTGTTCCATATGAACCCTCCGTTTGCTAGATGATGTCACTCACCATCAAGGTGGACCCCTCCCACCAGCTAACTCTCTCTGGAAACACCTCTAAAGAGACAACCAGAACTACGTTTTGCTAATATCCTAAGCATCAATCAACCCCAGCGAGGCTACCCATTCCAGGACGAACTTAAATATGGCTTCTGGAGGGTCTAAAGCTAACAATGGATTTATTCTCCTATCTTGGATTACTTTTATGCTATGCTGGCTTACGTCTCCCTCCAAGTCTCCAGTTCAGTACAGGTAGCTAAATAACCTGATCTTAGGTTAGAGAGCTCGTGATTTGGGTTATGTGTCAAAAGATGAAATCGATTACTTTATTGATTGTCCGTTGACATTTAAAACATTCAAGCTATGTTTGCCTTTAAGATTTATTTATTTTTATTATGTATTTATATATTAACTTATTTTTACTTTGAAACAGAGTCTTACTCTGTATCCGTGGCTGGCTTGGAGCTTGTTATGTAGACCAGGCTGGCCTGGAGATCATTATGTAGATGAGGCTGGCCTGGCCATGAACTCACAGAGAACCTCCTGCCTCTGCCTCCTGAGTACCGGGATTAAATGTATATACCACCAAGCCCAGATGAAGATTGATTGATTGATTTTATGTGCAAGAGTGTTTTGTCTATATGTAAGCCTGTGTATCACTTGAATTCCTGGTACCCTTGGAGGCCAGAAAAGGGTACCAGTTCCCTTGGAACGGGAGTTATGGATAGTTGTGAGCCACCATGTGGGTTCTGGGAATCAAATTTGGGTCATCTGGATGAGCAACTGGTGTTTTTAACCACCCAGTCATCTTTCTAGCCCCGGTAGTGTTTCCTTTAAGCTCTTAATTGTTGTACCAAATGCAGGAAGTGATGTTGCAAATTGAAATATAAAACTCATCATGATAGTGTAGTCTGATTTAAAGTAAGCAAGTTCCCTTTTCTCACAGGAATAAAAAAATGTTTTGCTGGTAGCAAACTTAATATTGGATATGGAATTATTAAAACCAGGAATGATGAAGGAGCCAATTTATGGGACACAGTCTTGTTCCCTGTATTGACAGTTGCTGTGTCTATGTGATTGGTAAAAGGGCATGCAATGGACTTGAGTTTGGTAGACCTGTCCAGGCATAGACCAGCATGACCAGAGGCTGTCAGGTATGTGAAGTCCAGTGGCACCTGGTGATATCTGGGCACTTTGGCTTGCTCTGAGCTATTTAAAAGGCAAGAGCTGTGTAAAATTAGTGAAATTATTTTGGCTTCTGAGTCATTAATTTAAGGAACATTCTCATTTTGATAAAGGGGACTATATCTCAACTGATTATTTTTTCTGTTTCTTAAATTTTCTTTGTTGTATATTATATATATGTATATGTTTGTATGTGTATATATATACACATACACACAGGTGCGCACACACACACATATACACATATCTCCAGATAAAACCAGACACTGAAATTTTGCGAAATGAGACCTGCCCTATACAGTTTGCCCCTTGGCGTCACATCCTATACGTTGCTAACATGTGAGCTGTTTGTTCATGAACGCTGGTGTGGATGAATGGAATGATGGAGGTGCATGCCTGTTTGTTCAACACTGCAGAGATCCTCGACTGGTGAACATTTCCATTTAGGTTTTGTAAAGTAGGCCACATGCTGTTGACACGTATGCATAGGAGAGAAATTCGAGCCCTCTGTGAGATCTTTGAACTAAAAATAATTTTCACCTGTATTTATAGCCCTGTTATCATACTTGAGGAAAGTGGTGGAGAATTTACCCATAGAGGAAGATGCCATCTTAGCTCTTTCAGAGAAGTCAGACTCTTCTAAATAAAATCCCAGAATACACTGTCAAAGTTACAGCCTTGTTGCTAAGAGCTTTTCGCTGGTTGCTTTTCGGGTACCAGAGATGGACTGCATCCCAGACCCATATTCTGCGGCTGATAATTTGCATGGTAGCAACGGAAATGTGTCCATGATTAGGAAAGCATTGTTAATTAAGGCTAGCAAGGCGGCAGAGCAAGCAGGCAAGGTGTTCAAATCCCGAGGCTGAATTTTAGGCTCTGTCTTAGACTGCTTCCCCTATTGTTCACTGTGGTGGAAACTTGAACGGGAACATTTTTAAATACTTAACTAGAAAATATGCCCAAATCCAGCCTTTGCTGATCTGCAGATTCTGTGAAGGACCCGTTCTGCCGGGTAGCAAGTTGTGCATATGTTTGAGTAGGAGGGGGAAAGAACAGATGACTTGAAAATTATTAAAATTGTGACAAATGTAAAAAGTTATTTTCCTCCTCATAAAATAATAATTTAAAAAAAACCAACCTAACCACCCAGGCTTTCAGTCTCCATTAATATCTCATCGCTTGCTCAGTTAAGATCGTTGCATATCTTACTTCACTTGTGCACCCGTTTGTTGAACGATGATAGTGCTTATGCATTATTAATCTTAATTAGCATGTAATATTCCACATGTAGCAGGTGTATGTAACACACACCATAATTATTTCTATAAATGATCCAGCCACTTCTGAAAAAAATCATAACCGCAAAGACAGTGGGCAAAGTGTCAGCTTCTCTGGTGCACCTTGTAATTAGGCTTTGTACTTCTTAAAAACATGTTTTCAACAGACAAAAGATGCCCAACTGCAGTTTGTATTATTTTCCTAACATTGATTTAGAAAGCAGCCAAGACCATGTATCTCTGGACTCCTCGAGAGGAGGGTTTTGGGGTGTGCTCTAAGCAGGAGTTGTCCTTTGAAGGCTGTTTATGAGCTAGCTGGCTGGCACTGGTTTGATGCTTTTAAAGTTATGCTAAAATTTACTAAGCAGCCTGTTAGGGTGGGAGCATTTTTAAAGCAAGCACTCCTGGTTGTGTCTGTTAAACTTAAACTCAACCACTTACTGTGGCACATTGACTTCAGGTCTGTTGTAAGAAAGTCTAAATGTAGGCTGTTGAATAATCCCTTTGAGGGCCCTGTGACTATTTTTATGCCTGGATATGCGTCATCAGTGGGTATTTTCTCCGGTGACTCGCTTACATCAGGTCTCCTTCCATACATTCTACCAGCGAGTGACTTATGATTGATGGGAACCACGGCTCTTGTTTAGCTTTATCTGTGACCTCAGCGAATGGACAACAAGAATTTCCAGGCTGTTAAATTCCCTGCATGCCTGAAGACAGGGGCTCACGGTGTTGATCAAGGCAGGTAGTGAGGGGTATCATTCACCAGTGATGACGGGGGAGGGACAAGAGAAGAAAGGGGAGGGAGAAAGAGGGGAAGGGAGGGGAATTCCTTTTGTGGACTACAGCAGCTTTGGCTCAGCTAGTCCCTTAACCCTCCTCCGTGGCTGCCTGTGGGGAAAGGTGCATTTCCGGGACCTGAGAAAGTAGATAGTTAGAACCCGGGCAGTGAATGGCTAACTCAGGGGTGGATCTTAGAGCAGCATGGGGTTCTTTTAAATTAGTTGAGGGGTTGCTTTTCAAATCGACCCGATTTATCCATGAGCAATTGGATTTTTTTTTAATCATGAATAAGAACTGAAGCTTTAAAATTTAAGATGTCCAGGAGGCACAGCACAGTGATGGGAATTTTGTGTTGTGTTTAGTCTGACGATATTTGGCTGTCCATCTGGCACTATTTTTTTTTTTTACCTGCATCTTATTTTGACAAGCTATGGAAAGAACTGTGCATGTGTGTCTATGTATGGAAATGAATTATAACTAACACACAAGAATGTTTTTTTTTTTCATTTCCTTCCTTTCCCACTTTGTTTTCCTTTCACACGTGTTTAAGATGACTACAGAGAGATTGGTCCCAGCATCTAAGCAACTATATGTGCTGCTGTCTCCCAAGTGGTTCCTCTGTCTGTCTGTCTGTCTGTCTGTCTGTCCATCTGCCTCCCACTGCTTCTTTGCTCCTCTCTATCTTATCTTGCTCTCCTGATCATTTTCTCCTGTGCTACTTGTTTGCAGAAGCAATGACTGACTTCCTGTGGAGTGAAGGGAGGCGGGGCTTGAGCAGGTGGATGGGGGTCACATGTGAGTCAGGGGCTCTCTGTGTATGGTGATTTTTCTAGTCATTAGTTTGGTTTCTTTAAATGACAGGCAAAATTAAAACACTCCTTTCACTGTAATGCAATTATAACATTTACTCATTTAGGTAGAATTAGTTTTCTGTTTTTTTTTTTTTTAGGATGACTTTCATCATGAAAAGAAATTACTGATTTTGCTTACCAATTTTATTATCCTCCCACTCCCAAATAAGGACATTTTCTCTTAATGTAGCATTACCAGTATTACTGCAACAACTTTCTTGATGGTTTGCCTCCTCGGAACCAAATTAGGAGATAATCCCAGACTCTGGTACCCTGAAAAAGCTGTGTGGGGTGAAGAAACCATCCTGGACTAGTGTTCACAGCGCTTTTGCTTCATTCTGATCCACGAAGTGGGCATGGGACATTTTGTAACTATTTTTGTCGCTTCCTTTCAAAGGAGCGCTCTCCTCATGGTAAAAATCTTATCACCTGTCAGATTGTTTCAGTTCGCAACATTTACAATTCAAATGACTGACGGAGAAAGAGCCAGAGATGAGCACCACTGCAAACCTCACCTACAAAAACACTTTTCTTGCCTTTTGGAAACTTGCTCCTTGGATAAGCAGCATGACTCACAGCGAGCAATTTATCACTTGAAATTTGAGAGAGATTGAAATTCAGAGCTATGCCTTTTGAGTCAGTGGGAATATAATGAACTAAGCTTTTTGCTCCCGCATCTGTTTAGAAGGAGGGTCATTAAAGCATGGGTGAGACCCAATTGTTTGTTGATTTCATTTTAGTATCCCCTCAGAACCACTGGCAGCTCAGTTGGCTTGCTGAAGAGTGACAGTATGTGCTAAGAAGCGTTTGGGGGCTTAGCCGAGACACTTAACACTCTCTGCCGCTCTGGGTTATGGGGATGGGGATGTTATGAGGAGGTATCCAGTTCACCCTTTCTTTAAAATGTATGTAGTCCTTCATGTGGAGGAGTGCGAGGGCAGAACCAAACACGTAGGAGGATTATGTATTCTTCATTAAAAATATATATTTCACAGAAGATTGTAATTTGTGTGGGAGAGAAATAGCTGCTTGTCCCTTGACTGCATTGTGCTTATTCCATAAGAGCTGTGTGAGTTTGGGCAGGATCGCCTCGTTTTGGTGATCTGATGACTGCCTCAGTTTGAAGAAGAGAAATGTAATTTTGAGGCCACATGCTGATGGGTAAGAGTAATTGTTCTCTTTTTAGCAGAGCTTAGCATAGAATCTGCTTTGGCATTTTTGTAACTATGTATGCAAATCTGTCTCCCCCCTCCCACCCCAGCCTGCCTTTCTCTCTCTATGTATGTTTATTTCTGTAATCTTCAGTATTGTGAAACTCTAAAGGTGTAAGACAGAAAGATACGCATTTGATGTGCAAACCTGAGTTTGAGCAAGATCTTGGCTGCAAGTGGCCTTTCTGCTAAAGCGGATCCTGCACCCTGAGTGGATGTCATTGTATACTTGGTTTCTATGGAGATACTTTTATTGCTTGTAGATGATCAGTCTGGCTATAAGGTTATATCAGCTTGGGTCAGAGCTGCTGATGGGGGTTCCTGGTTAATGTGTGCTTCTTGCTGGAGGAGGAGCTCAGGGGAAGAACACGGGGAGGTTCTGTGTTCAGCTGCTAGCCCCTCGTCCCCAGAAGCAATCCACTGACTAAGATTCATGTTGTTTGTACAGAACCATGAGAACACCAATAACAGCCTTCAACATGGAGGTCATATAACAACTTTTCTTTCTTAAATAAGGGCATTTGACTCTTACATTGTATTTGGATAAACAGAAACCCCTCAGAGGCACCTACAGTTAAAGCGATGCCTGTGTCAGGAAACTGAGGTGCCAGACAAATCGGAAGGCTGACTTACGATGGAGCTCATGTGTGTGGGGTGGGTGGGGGTTATATTTTGTTTGGTATATGATGCTTCTGCTTTGTGAGTTCTCCTTGGTGATTTAGGATTCTTGGCTCTTCACATCAAGTCATTGCACAGATGAGACCCAGGAGGCACCGTAGACAGATGAACTCTATTGGAAATCTTCTGTCGACCATGGTTCAGGGGCAGGCCCACACATAAGATCTTATCTGTGAGGGTTGAGGAGCTGAAAAGCTCTCTCACCTCATGTGTCTGATGTCACCAAGAGTGGGCAGACTCCTCCTGTGGCCCTGATAAGGGTAAGGAGCTGGTAATTGTTTGAGGCTGTGTCTGTGACCCCAAGTGCATTGTCTTAATCACCCTATGACAAGGATTGGCAGAGGCCCCCAGTGACTGATGTTTGGATAGACCAGGAAGTACTTAGATTTCTACAGCAAGATGTCATCGGTTAAGCCGGGGCGGGGTTTGGAACTCCTACCCAGGGATGGCTTTGGGGAAATATTTTCCCAGGGCAGAGAGGATTAGGAGGTGAGTGAGGGGAGACACGAGGCAGGTGGAGTAGACGGGGCAAGTACACTCTTAATGGAAATATTATTTTGTACTCTTTTCTTCAATTGGAGAAAGAGAAATTGGGTGGAGCTGAAAAAATGCCCTTGGATCTAAGTGTTCTGAGATTTGAAAGTAGGGTTCTAGAGCCGGTGCTGGGGTTCAGGGAATTCCACCAAGGACATTCTTCTAAGTCCACTGAAGTTTGATGACACTACTCACTTGCCTTAAAAAAGTTAAGACAGCTGCAAGGAGTCACCTGTCACCCTGTGTGGAGGGGATTCCTGCCCCATCTCAAACCAAGTGGCTTCCTTCACTTTGCAGTTCACTTACTATAGAATGCTATGCAAAACTTGCCCTTTCTAGGCCTTTGTTTTCCTTAACTGATTAAAATTTCCTCCCATGGAGATTTATAGATATTTAAATAACGGATTGCCCACAAATGTCTCATTTCCTATAAAACATTAGCCTGATTCCTGTGTGAAGTAGCTAAGGCCAGATCCCCAATTGGTTTCCTGTGTTATTTAGATTAGTTTATGTGCGTGGAGAGGTAGGTAATTTGTAAGGTCACACGGCCAAGTCCAGTAAAGAATTTATCTTCTTCCTGGAGGAATAAATTATGAACGGCTGGGAACATATAGTGTGAGCTGCGAGAAAGGATCTGAGTGTTTCACAAGTACAAGACACAAGGCAAAACATCTGCCCTTAAGAAACTTCAGTCTAGCAGAGGGAAAAAAGGGTGAGCATCTCACACTTGACTAAAACAGATGTATGGGACCCAAAGTCAAGTTCAAGAAATGAAGGAGAAAGGAATTCTGAAGTGGTTGTGGAGCAAGGACTTCTCTGTCCAGATGGGGATATGGGCACGGGATGGTATTGGAGCTTTGCCTTGACTTTCGACTAAAGGAAGACTTGAAGGGGGACCTAGTACCTTATATGTGTAAAGATTTAGTCAATGCATGAGAGCCATGTGAGGAATTGGGGGCAAGGTCTCGCCAGTGCAGACTAGCTTTTCCCATTTGAAATGAGTAGCTGAAGCAAAGTTTCTCTTTTCCATGGAAAGCCTGCCTCCAAGGGAGAGAACAGGGCACCTTTACCGCTGTAAAGCACCCGGGGCCCTGGAGAACCTGCGCCTTTAAAGGCCGGTCATGCTTCCTAGAAGAGAGGCCTCTTTGTCACCAATGTAGGACACATTGGTGACTGTCTCTGGTGGCAAAGGCTTGCCTGATCGTCCCACTTGAGGCTCTGCTGTTCCCACTGGGATGCTTGGATTCCTCTCTGATCTTTGTTCCTTCTCTGTAGTCTCTTTTTGGGGACCAGGGTAAAGCCTCACCTCTCAGAGCCTGGTGCAAGCTCTGGGACCCTATTCTGGTTGTGAGGGAGCTGGATTTGGGTGCCTTTGAATACTGAGCAGAAACTTCCCGACATACTCGTTTGTTGGTGGGAACTCATCTCTGTTGGAAAAAGCTAAAGGAATAGGAAAGCTGAGCTTGGAATCCTGGGAAATGTCCCATCCTAAGACTGGGAAGGAAAGTAGACTACAAAGAGGCCAGGGAGGGGTGGAAGCCAAGGAGAAGGCAGTAATAGGATGGGTGGTTTTCAGAGTCCTCAAATCCTTTCAGGTTTAGGCAGTCACCCTACAGTGGTGGTGCTCTGTGCTAATCCCTGGATAGAACAGTGACCCAGACATTGTCGCTGCTCTCAGAGTTCATTGGAAGTCAAGGATCAAGGCCCTTGCTCTGATTACAACATAACCTGGGAAAACAGAAAGGACACGAGGCTGGCCTAGTTTGGAGAGGAGCATAGGAGTGTCACGTCGAGAAGCAAGATTGTGAAAGTCCGAGGAGGGTGCTCTGAGGTGTCCCGCCACGACAGCCATGCAGAGATAGCCATGGTCAGTTAGTCCAGGATGGTGGGCAAGAGCTGAGAGTTCATCAAGAGAGGAAAGAGACTGCAGCAGCTGCGAGGAAGAGGAAAGCATGGGGGGCAGGGAATCCAGTGTTAGCAGGCTGACTTTTGAGTCTGAGACAGCGGAGAAGAGGGTGCGAAAAGACAATGGGGTTAAATACAAACTCTTAGTGGAGGCTTCCAGAGGTCAGGTGATGAGGGGCTTTCTGGCAGCAGCTTGTGAAGTATATATCTCTAATTTATTCCTATCTCTTATGCTGGGTATCCATGTTCTTTCATTAAAAAAAAATCTACTGGATATTTCAATTGATTCAAATCAGGCTGTTCCTGAATCCATTGCAAGGATCATCTTGAAATAACATTTCAAGTAGATGAATGTGAAGGTTCATAGCCTTCTCTAGCTACTTGTTGCCTGTAAATGAAAGGCATTCTTCTTCATAAAGATTTAGAAGTCACCATTTTCAGAGGCCTTTAGAGTCTGTCAAACACTTTCAATGAAGAGTCTTGCTAAATCCTCACAGAGACCATCTGGTAGATGGGACAGATGTTGCTCTCTCCTCTCACTTTATAGCTGCTGTAATTGAGGATCAGACAAGTTAAATAAGTTAAATAACCTACCTAGCTAGTGCCTCACCGTGCAGGAGAGGCAGAGCCAATAATAGATGTCAGGTCTTCTGAGGTCAAGTTTAAGGTGTTCGTCGCACCGTGAACTCAGCTTGCCTGGAAGCCCTCTCTCCCTTCGGAGCCTAGACTTTCTGAGTTAGGATGCTGAGATGTGGCGTCTTTGGTTACAGCAGCACTGCAGGGAAGGCTCCTGGTGTCCCTGTGGTCCCCTTGCTGACACTGCATAGAGCTTGCCTTCTTGGGCTGTCAGCGGAGACATATTCCCCAGCTGATTTTCTTCTAGATTGGGAAAAGCCTGTTTCCTGCCAGGACTTCTGGGGAGGTACAGAAACCACTGTGTACTTCCCTGATGCCATTCTCAGTGTCTGCTGGCGTTGTTTGGAACATGGGGAGTGCTTCTTGCCTGTCCCCGCACTGGCGTTTGGATGGGTTTTATAGCCATGACCAGGATCACTCTCTAAATTCTTCAGGGAGGTACGCTAGGGAATCAGGCGTTGCACCTAGAGGAACTATAGGTCTCAATACTGGTTTCAGAATGTATGCTCAGTTGTGCTATTCATGGACATTTCCCACAAGGTACTCAGACAGAGGTTGTTTTGGGAAGTGTTGCGTGTGGAATCCGGGTATAGAGCCATGCTTTGGAACACACGTTGAGTCAGGAACATTTGTTAGCAGTGCAGTGATCGATGCTTCTGTGTTAACATCATCTTACGACATGCCCTATTTCTATCAGACATTCCATCAGCTTCTCATTGCACAGAAGGAAGCTAACGTCGTTGGGATTTTGACAGGGTTTCTTTGGAGGCAATTGACTGCCTCAGAAGTTCAAATGATCAAGAAGAAGTCTGGCAATTAATTGGAGTATCAAGAACTTCTTCTAGTGAAGTGACTATGTGCACGGGAATTACATGGCATACTTCAAGAGGGCTGCACTGCCTCCATCTACAATAATGTTCCCGTCCCCCCGGATCTTGGCATTGGTTTGGATGCATGGCTCACATACATTGGTGGTGGGCGGGTTTCCGTGACCAAGAGGTACCTCTTTGCAATGACGGAAGCTGAGATAGAGAGTCTTCATACCTTTCCAAGCCCATGCTGTCCTCCTTACACCTTTCTGTCCCCTTGGGATGATGCTTTTCACCTGGGACAGCTGCACAGGTCTTACGCTTTCCATAAGTGCGGGAATTGAAGGCTCCTTAAATATAGGGAGATTGGTTCCAAGAGTCTCCACTGTCAAACTAGATGTTTTTCTCTTTGTTTTCTCTGATGTACCAAAAGGTATCATGAGTCACAATTCTTTGAAATGAGATACACGTTGTATGTGGTAGCCAGGCATTTTAGGGAGGCAGTATCGTGTCAATTCCGAATACTACTGAGTGGAAATCTTCCTGAAGTGGGGTTTAAATTTTGAACATTTTAGCAGTACATCATGTAACTTGTAGGTAATTGAAAAAAAATCACCAGAGTAACATTAGAAATATTGATCTAGGTAGTCACGATAATTTAATAATCCGAGGCCCAGCGGATAAATTATTATTAATTCGTATTAATACTAACGGACGACATTATTAATGGAATAAAGCAGACACTTTGGAGAGAAGTATAGACGTATGGCTTTTGAGCTTCTTCTTGCAGACATGGCACCGTAAGTTGGAAGATGAGTAGGACATTATTAATAGAAGCCTGCTCAAAACGTGTGATGGTGGAGAACAAGAGGCCAAGTGGACACTTTGGTGGATAACACTGTGCCTTCTTGAAAAGAGACCTCATGTGGCATGGCCCAAGATAGAATCCTTCAGAAGTGCGTAGTCTTTCTATTTCACCGCTCTCTCCCGTCACTTTCTGGGTGGCTTCAGGTATTTGAAATCATTCTGACTTTCTCTGGCCTGGTGCTTCTTCAGAGCTTTTTGGTGTCCTCTTCATCATTCTTGTCCCAATTCGGCCTCGCTCTCTTGTACCCGGACACTTACCTACCCCTCTTCTAGCTCAAATTGATTTTGTTCACTACTGTTTGGTCAATTTTGCAACTCTCCACTTGCATTCGTCTTTCTCACACAGAATTATTGAGGGGGTCTTTATTGTTCACAGTGTAGGGGGCAACTTAGAATTAAAAGCGGCGCAGGAGGTGGAAGGCAGAGACCTGTGTCCCCATTCCCACGGCTTCTTATTTGCCTTGTTCTTCCAAATGCCTCCCATTTGCATGGCATTGCTGTCACCAGTTTCTCACTCGCCATCCAGCCTGACAAAGTCAGGGCCATTGTTTTCTCCTTTCAACTCTACACATTTGGAGTAGCTGACCACCATGATAAACGCTCCCTTCTCTTAGCTTCTGTGACATTCATGAGACTTTTCCCCCACCCGCCTCTTTGTTCTCCTTTCTACCCTTGCCCTAAGCACTGCAGTCGCCTAGGGTTCTGTCCCCTTGTTTGACCAACTCTCCGAGCAGATGCCAAGTAGGCATGTGGTTTCAAGTATCATCAGGTTGCTAACTGTTAAAGTTTTATCTCTATGAATAGATTTTCCTGTGAGTTCTCAACCTGTCTACTTGCTGAATATAAACAGTTAACAAAAGGGGATGGTTGATGTCTCTCTGGTCAGCTCTGCTCCCCACAAAACATTCCAAAAACTCCTTTCTAGTACATAGAATAATTACACATACCACCCATGCTCCAGTAACAATTTGAGTATAACTACAAATTCTTTTTTTTTTTAATCCCTCCCCCGCGAGTGTGTGTGTATGTGTGTGTGTGTGTGTGTGTGTGTGCGCGCATGTGTGTGCGCGTGTGTGTGTATGAACTCCTGCTTATGTGAATTGAGTGTCTATGTCCACATGCCTGTGGAGGACAGACAACCTCATTGGTACAGACAACCTCGTTGGTACAATTAGAAGCTCCATCTATCTCTTTTGAGAACGGGTCTTCCATTGTCCTGGACCTCACCAATAAGGTTAGGCTGGTTGACCACCCAGCTCCTAGGATTTTCCTGCTTCCGTCTCCCCATCACTAGGATTACAACAGTGCACCGCCATGCTCTGGCTTTTTTATGTGAGTTCTGGGGTCAGGCTTGGTTCTTCATATAAATGACAAGCACTTTATTGTCAGAGCTATCTCCAAGCTGATTCATCCTTGCGTCTACTCCGTTCCTGTATCCCAAGGTAAATCTTTCTGTATCATTTTCCAAAAGATAGGCAGCATGGTGGAGCTTTTCTGTTTGTTCTGCTACAGCTTCTGTCTAAGCCGCCATTTAGAGGCAGAGTCTGTTCCAGAAGGTGTAAACTGTCTTTCTTGACTATCTTCCCTGAAGTAACTTGGGAAAAATTGATAGCAATTATTTTTTTTCTTTTGCTAAAAGTCCCCCAATAGACTATGTTTACCCTTTGAATAAAATCCGGACTCTTCCCCACGCCTATGGATCTGTGTTTCTCAGGGACCATCCTTTTACTGCCACGTACCCTGTGAGGCTCTCACCGTATGACTTCTTTCTGTTCCTAAGTTTGCTGAGTTTGTTTCTGCTTTGGTCTTTGCACTGAACTGTTTTCCTTTGATGCGAAGCTCTTCACTTTCATCTGCTCAGGTACGACGCCTCCTTTTTAAAGTCTCGAATGCCATTTCATACAGGCCGTCTGTGACTCAAGTTTGAGCAGACGCCTCTGTCCCCAGCTCACCCTTCAAGTGTTTCACTGTGTATAGCCACTGTGCACAGCGCTCCGTGAGGGCTTTTCATCTTTATATAGATTCTACCTTGAGGTCCTGTTGTGCCATCTGTTTTCCTGCACAGTTTCAAGTCTGCTTTTATGTCATATATGTGTCTATATGTCCGTGCGTGTGCATATATGGTCTTGTGTATCTAGTTGTAATCTAGAAATCACATGTGAGGGGAACTTGGTAGTTTCTTTTTTTTTTTCCTGAGATTGGCTAAATTGCTAAATCCGCTTAACACAGTTGTCCATTTTCCTGCAAATGGCTTTGTTCTTTATGTATGGCTGAGAGACATTCTCCTGTGCATATATAAGGCATTTTCACAATCCAGTCCTCTGTTGCTATCAACCAAGGTTGGTTCCATAGCTTAGCTACTGTGACCAGCACAGCAGTAAACACTGATGTGCAAGCATCTCTGTTATGTCACCGTGGAGTCCTTTGTGCAAATACTTAGGAAGGGTACATATGGGCCAGGTAGGTCCATATTCGAATTTTTTTGAAGAACCTTTATACTGATGTCCATAGTGGCAGAACTAGATGGCATTCCCACCATTTGGTTCATCCTCTATCTCATCCGTTTCTTTATAGGGATGACCAGATGTGCTCTTGTGTGTGTGTGTGTGTCTTCCCAGTATCAGCTCCTCAGGTTCCTGACATGGTGGATTATCGCCTGTATCACAGGACTCAGCCAAGAGCATCGTGGGGAGTGGGTACTTAGGGGTTCTTGTTGACTCATTCACCTTCTTGTGCCTGCTCCGCTTATCTAAGACAAAGGTGTAGACAGGTTAACTCAGTGACCCCAGATCGGCCCTGCCTTCTCCATTTTAATACTTACCTCATTTCCAAGTCCCTGACCTGTCCAATTGGCCATAGTTCCCTCTAAATGGACCATGTTTATTCAGGTTTGCAGGCCTGTGGCTCTCCCTTCCTGAGTGTCCTTCCTTTTCTCTCCTGTTGGCTGCATTCCCCAGCTGTTTCTCTCTCCCTTTCCACCTTACTATTTAGTTAGTCGGACTAACCTCAAACTTTTCATCCTCCTGCCTCAGTCTCCAGAGAGCTAGAAATATAGACTGGCACCAGTTTGCTCAGTTTCTCCCTTTCTCCTTAGATCTGCTCTTGCTGTAGTCCACCCTGAGATGCGTTAATGCATGGGCTGTAGCTCAGTTCATGCTCCAAGGGTGTCAGCATCCAGGACACTGTGTTTGCTTTCTAATTTGGTAGCAAGCCCATGCTTTCACCCAGAATATGAATTTCAAAATCCCAAGACCATTTGCCTATGTAGTTATTGATATGGAACAAACAAACTTCACAAACAACAATCAAAATAGGTATATATTTAAGAAGCCTGAACTGGAGAAAAAAAAATCCGAGAATGGAAATTTAGGTAGATTATGATACAGTGTTTTATAAAGATTTGTAGGTGAGTGGCTGGAGAGTTGACTCAGCGGTTAAGAGATCTTGTTGTTCTTACAGAGGATCCAGGTTCGATTCCCAGCACCCACACGTGGCACACAATGGTCTATAATTCCAGTTCCGGAGGATCCAGTGTCCTCTTTTGGCCCCTGTAGGCACGAGACATGCACGTGGTACACTAACTTTCATGCAGGCAAAATATCCATATACATTTAAAAAAGCGATACAATTACAAAAACCTTTTAAAAATAATGTGTAACTGAACCTATGCGAGCTTTTGCTACGGATATTTGTTTTCGTTGGAGATGTGTTTGTGGAGAGTGGAGAGGGAGACAGGCATTGTTTCTCCAATTAACTCGGGTCAAAGCTCGAGTTGGGTTTTTAATTTGGTTCGCTCTGTTCAGGTATTTGGAATGCGGAGAAGCTCTATGAAAATACCCTGCCTACACGCTTTGAATATCCTCTTCCTGCTTATCTTCAGAACAGCTTGCTGCTTTTAATAGCGAGTGCCTGAGTGCAGGGGAGCCACGTGTAGTGGGAAGACGTAAGTACAGTGTGTCCTCCACTTCCCAGCGGAGGTCCTGGGCTCTGCTCGGGGCTCCCTGAGAGCCTGAGCTGTGTTTTCTCTTTGATGTTGGGCAGGCCCCCAGAACTCTGATTCAGAAGGATGCTGCTCATTCCTCTTCCACCCTTAGGAGAGTTCCTGGTCAGCGCTGAAACATTCAGGAAGTGGAAGACACCTCGTGTACGCGTTTTATGTGGATGGTGATTAATGTTGTCCTTTAGAAACTTTTCTGAAAGTCCCCCTGGGTCTGGATAGGAAGAGCAAGAGTTGAGGAGTCGCAGGCTTGTTTGATCAGTTACGGGAATCCAGTGCTATGAAATCTGGCCGAATTCAGGCCCCTTAAATGGCATAGTTCTCCCTTCCAGAATGGCTGGAAAATACTTACTTTGAGTTGGGAGTGACCATATACTCCTTTCCCCAAAGAAAACTCTTCAAATATTTCAAGCAGGTGTAAGAAAGAAAAAACATTTGATAGCACGAAAGGCACCCGGTTACAGTCATTGTAAACAATAGCCTACCCCGGAATGCACTGTTTCGTGTAACTCTGTTTTCTTCCGCTTTAGAGGTCCTGTGAATCAAACCCAGCGTCTTGTGCATACCAGATCAGTGCTCCACTACAGCCCCATCCTCCGCCTCACCATTTTTCGAGGGTGTCCATTTATTTTAGAAAAATAGGGGTGAAGGAGATACTTACTGCTGTATTTATCTTGCTTGGATTTGAAGTGAATGGCATTACAAAAATTGAAGAGGATTGATGTAAAGGATTTCCAGAAGGTTCCATGAATTAGCATGGCAACTTGTGGAGTACCTGTTAGGTTCACTGCCAGGTATTGCTGGCAGGGCAATCTATTCCGTGTTCCCATGCCGTGTCCTCTGCCGGGTCCCTGCTATATGAAAACACATGTGTTGTCTAATACTTTCGTATTGCCACTGTAATTTCTTTCTGTGAAAGAGACTTTTTTTTTCATGAAATTAAGGGACATTTCTTGGTGTGTATGTCGTATGGTTGCTCTTGTAACTTTGTTAAAGCCCCCTAGAGAACTAACACCTGTGTAGATTGGAATCTAGGGAGATAGGATGGTGGATTGGGAAGTGGGCCTTAATCTAAAACTGTGGGAAACTCTCGGGTAATACATTGAAAACTGTGCAGTGGGAATCACTAAGAAACCCGCTGGTTATGAAATCTTACCTTAACCTTCAACCTTGGTCACAAAGAGGCTAACTAACTCCTATTGAAGAGATGTGGCAACCATTTAGTTTGTGCCTCTCCGTGTAGGGGGTGTATCTACATGGAGATACAAGAGATATCTATATATCTCTTCGCTTCCTTCAGGTAGGGGCTTTTGCATTTTTTGTCTTTAGGTAATGATTTGAATGCCATTTAAATGAGGATGGACTCTGATATTATCTTCCTTGTGAGCTCACTGGCTTCTCACCCACCAGATGTAATAATACCAGCCGTTTACTCAAGCAGAAAGAGACGCATCAACTCTTATTTTATAGTGATGGCACTTCCCACTGTCCATTTCGCTCTGTTATTTCTCCTCTTTCTCCTCCTCCTCCTCCTCCTCCTCCTCCTCCTCCTCCTCCTCCTCCTTCTCCTCCTCTTCTCCTTCTCCCCTTTCCTTTCCCTCCTGCTCTTTTTTTTTTTCTTGCTGTCTGGCTTAACCTTTGTTTTGTTTTGAGTTGGTCATAAGTATCAGAGAAAATTGCTGCTTTATGGAAGTGTTTTCAAAGCCTCATTGTCTTAGACATCGGACATCCTTGTTCCTCCAGTTCGGGAACATTTGGTCAAAAGCAGATTAATTGTTAAGCTATCAGTAAATAATTAACCACGGACTTGTTCCCAAGTTATATACTCACTGGCTTAGAAATGGCTTCCCAAACTACAGCAGATAAGGGAGGTGATTCCTGGCTTCACTGTGTCCCCATTTTTAATGACCTGTAGCGTGGGAGACATCAGCTGATTCCCACACACTGGTCCAGCCAGTCAATCAGCCCCTCCCTGGGGTTTTCTCCTCCAGTGGCAGTTACTCAGGAGATACTGCAGTCTTCTGAGGACTTCTCCTTGCCAGTCACTCTGGGTCTGAATGTGGGGACTGTTGAGTTCAGGGGGGAGCATTTTGTTGCACCACCATTGAATCTGTGGTCGTTCTTTGTTACGACCCAACTCAGTTTAGTTGCTTGTTCGTGTACTTTCACTTCTAGCTGTAAAAGGCCTTTGTTTAGGTCTGGCATGGGGGGTGCACAGCGCAGCACGTCTTTCCTTGCAGAACTCAGGAAGCAGAAGCAGGCAGATCTCAGAGTTCAAGCCAGTCCGATCTGCATATGAAGTTATAGGCCAGCCAGGGCTGAAGAGTGAGACCCTGGAATTTATTATATGCTAATGGTCTAAGAGCGTAATCTCTATCTGCTAACCAGTCAGTACTTTGCCTGAGTTTCAACTGTATGCAAAGTTCTTCTGTGTCTGGTAGACACAGGCAAAGAGAGGCGCCGTGGCTGGCTGCAAGGGCCAGCCGGTAGAGATGGGGAGATGAGTGATAAATATGGATGAGGGCCAAATAGGGTGTTAATGGGAGCATATGTCTCATGCTTTTATAAATATGTATTTTAGTGATTGATTTTTTTAAAATGTTCCTTACGGAGATTTTTTTTTTTTTTTAGGATTTGATTTGTAACATGAAAATGCAGATAGTATTTGTGTAGAAGCTGTCATTTCATCCCATTGTCTTCCTTAAAAGAAATATTTGCAAAATAGCTTGGAATTATAAAATATATGTTTTCTGGTCTTTCACAATATACAAAATTGCATTTTGAGCTATAAAACAAGCAACTAAGGTCCTTATTCATTGTTATTTTTTAATTATATTTTTAATTAATAAATTGTGTGCGTGTGTGTATGTGTGTGTGTGTGTAGTTAGTTTGTTCATGTGTGTTTGGGGGAGTCAGAGGATAATTTGCCAGAGTTAGTTGTCTCTACCTTGTGGGTCTGGGATAGGGTGTGCAAAGACTCTGTGTGAGCTGGGAGGGATCAGGAACAAAGGAATTTTCCGATGGCCATTGTTAGCCCTGTTTTCACCTACTGCTCTGTGTCATCATAATAAACACATCCGCTATTCACCTCCTCTGTGATGGCTGTGAATATATGTCCAATGGAGGGGGCGCTTTCTTCTTGAACCTGAGGAAGGCTGCATCAGCAAGCGAATGATTTCCCTGGTGCTAACAGTGTCCTGATAGGGAACAGGTGGGGCGCCACAGGTGATGGAGGTAGAGGATGATGAGTATCGCATGTGCATGTGTGTACTTGGTCTCTGCTCATTGGAAGGCTCCCTTGACACTGATTTCTGTTTGGTTTTAGAAGTAACGTTTATTTTTAAAATGGGGTATTCCTCATGGTGATGAAGTGTGTAGGTTCTGGGACTTAATGCCGTGGTCATCATCTCAGCCCCCTTAGAGCCAAGGGACAACTGGGAAAGTTTGTAAAATCTCTCTGAGCTCAGCTTTTAAACTCTCGGATCAGATGGTTGGTCTGTGTGAGGGCTGTTGTAACACTTGAGGTGCTGGGTACTCAATGTCGGGGGCAAGAGGGCATGATGTTCTCTGCTACTGTAGTGTTTACAGCACTGTGCCTCGGTCTAGTTCAGATTGTACTGAATAGTTTATTTGCCTGATTCTCTTTCTCTGTTCTTTTCTTTTGAAACAAGATCTGATGTAGTCCAGGCTACCCTCATGACCTAGCTGTGGATGACCTTGAACTCCTTGTCCTCCTGCTCCCGTCGGTCCAGTGATAGGATTGCAGGTGTGTCCATGCCCTGGTGGGAATCTGGCCTTTGAGAGGAAAGTTGGGGCAAGAAGGTTGATGAGAAGGAAGGTGTTGTGGAGAGTTAGAGAAAGAAGAGTGAGCTTCAGCATAACCTTCTGAGGACAAAAGCCAAAACAAAACAAAAAACCACAACAAAACCCAACTGATGCTTTGGGCTACATCTATTTTATTGACTCCTCATGACAACCCTTACTTTTCAGATACATGATGGTGTACCAGAACTTCTTAGTGACTGGCTCACAGGCAGGGGGTCTGTGCATGGTACAAGAAAGCTAGGGAGGGAGAACTCCTGGATTCATGCCACTGTTCCCTTCACTCCAGTTCACAGATCCTGCTCTGCCATGTGGCAGTCTTGATGCAGGATCCTCCAGGAGTGGTGGTGGGGGTGGTGCTTCAGCAGATGAAGGTGGGCATGAGTGAGGATCTGGGCCCTTCTTCCTGTAAGATATGAAGCCAGAATCCATAGCCATTCTTGGCCTGGCCTGGTCACCACTGTTTGAGGATTGTCAGGGACTCTTCTGACCTCTTAGGACAAATTAGGTTTAATCTCTGTGAAGTGCTGTTTGAGATCAATGTTCTGGGGTACAAACTGTCAGTGTTATATTTTTCCTTTCTGGTGTGTGTGTGTGTGTGTGTGTGTGTGTGTGCAGGCATGTTTGTGTATAAATGTGCATGTCGCTGTGTGTGCAGGTACTTATGTGCACTCGTGCATGTGGAGGCCAGAAAAGAGCCTCTGATATTTTTCTTCACATACTTTCTACCTTGTTAAGTTTTTATTTTTGATTTTTAATTAGGGTCCCTCAATTTTATCTGGAATTTATCAAATCAGCTAAGCTGCCTGGCCAAAAACTCGCAGGAATCACTTGTTCCTTCTCAGTGCTGGGCTTATAGGCACAAGCTTGGCTTTCTTTTTCCATGGGTCCTGGGGACTGAACTTGAGTGAACTTGAGTCCTTGAGCCTGAACCATCTCCCTAGTCCCTGTTAGTCTTTTCCTTTTGCGTGAATATAATGAGCCTGTGCCCAGTGGTTTAACATATGCTATGAAAGACTGCAGATTGACACTTTCTAACGCAAGGCTTTCTGGGATAAAGGTGTCAGTGACCTTGAAGTTGGTGAGCAAAAGACTTGTGTACATATCATTGATGCCTGAGCTCAACTCAACTGGGTCTTTTACTTGTGTGCTAAGTGGATGTTTTACATTTCCTGGAGGCAGGAAGATGGTTTTCTGGTTTTGTTCTTTAAGTTGAAAATAGCGAGGAGCATTAGGAACTGGGCTTCAGGCTGGGGCCGGAGTTGAGTACACAACTTTGGTTCCTGTCCCAGACACTGAAACAACAGCAACCACCCCCCAAACCATTCCCAAACCGCAAAACTGCATTGTCTTATACAGCATATTCAAAAATCAGATGGGTTAAGATGTGGGAAATTGATCAGAGAAAATCTAGCATAGTACTTTAGAATTTTTAAAAGACTTCATTTTAAATTTAAATGTGGATAATTATTTCATACTTGCCAAAGGGTAAAGGTTAAACTGACTTTGGTAGTACAGTTGAATGCATTGTTTCCCCTACATATTGTTTGCAGTCATTTCTTTCTGAAATTTGTGCATCATTGATATGTATACACTTGTCAAACAACCGGCTTTGTTTTTACCAAGAAAAACCTTGCCTTCCTGAGCCTTCTTTTGCAGAGAAGTAGTGGGTTCCCTGAAGGTGTGACACTGCCAATGGTTTGCTTTTTTTTTGAAGTAAGATATCTGGGGCAGAGTTTCTCAACCTTGGCGCTGTTGACATCTGATTCCAGATGTTTCTTTGTTGTGGGGAGCAGTCTTGCACAGTGTAAGATGCATCTAACATCCCTTGTCAGTCAGCTAGCAGATGCCAGCAGTCCTTGCCCTTCTCTGGTAGTGAGCCTCAGACGTGTCTCCAGACACTGTCAAGTGTGCCTTAGCATTTGACAGAAACCATGGCTGACTGGGAGCTACTGACACAAATCTTCCACGTTGTATTTAAATCTACCTGTCTGTGCTAGCCTACACATTTGAATAGACACTGGCAAACTCACCAAAAGGAGATGTTAGACTTAAGAGATACACCTATCAATTATTAAAGCCCAAGATTATAACAAGCCCAACTTGGATTGAGAATAAGTGTTTTGTAATCAACTCCCAATTCCCATAAAGAATTCCAGATAACCATAGTTCCAAACATTTTGATTATATTGTCTCTTCTCTTTCAAAATGTGGACATCCCCTTGATTTGAATGAGTTGATAAAAATAATTTGTTTTCTTTAAAATGTCAAATGATTGCAGTTTGCCATGTGTTGCAAGATTTATCTGATTAGAATATTCTTTGTGTGTCTCCTAAGAACTTAATTGCCTTATTGGGTGGATCCACGTCGTGATGAGAGAGAATGTGTGCCAAAGGGTTGAGTTTTAGAAATTCATTCCTAGACTTTTTGGAAGACAGTTTAGCATACGGTGACAAGTAGACGCACCTGGTTATTAACTTTTGGAGGCAGGTAGGCAACTGTCTTGGCCCGAGAATTGTTTGCTCTTTAAAACACATTTTGCTAATGATAAAGCATGCTTTCATACTTGTGACCCAGGAGCTGAAGCTCTGGCCAATCAGAGGAAGGAACTGGCTAGATGGTAAAAGGAAGTATTTGTTCCGTTATTGAAGCACATGGCCTCTTGCCATCTTTGATAAAGGATTGAATATTGTGCACCCAAAGTCTGCTGCCCTCTTGACCCTTCATCAGTCATCAGCTGGTCTGCGAGGCTGCGGGAGCCAGAGGCCAGTAGGATGACTATTGTTTGAGAGTTGTGTAACTCCCCCGAAACGGAAATACTGACACAGCAGTATCACTAAGGGATGTCTTTCTGGTTTTCGATTATGGGCATGTGTTTCCTTTCCGTTCTAAAGCTGTGTCAGGTTACAGGTATAAAATGGTAAAATTTAGGGCCTGAAGTTGTGATATATAGATGGTCACCCGAGAAGCTTCTGGAAACTTCTTTTGTTCGGTGGAAAAATGATATATGATATCTTCTATTACACTCTTGCGTATGGGATCCTACCTAAATTTCCAGTGTTGTAAAAACTCTAGAGCAGTGATTCTCAGTCTGTTGGTTGTGACCCCTTTGGGGGTTGCTTATCAGATATTTACGTGATGATACATAACAGTAGGAAAATTAGAGTTATGAAGTCGCAACAAAGATAATTTTTTGTTTGTGGATCGGCACAACATACGGGTTTACACTAAAGAGTCTCGGTGTTAGGGAGTTTGAGCGCCAGTGACTTAGAGCATCTCACAATTGTCTCACGCTGTTCTATTAAGAAGTGACTGGTAGCTTGTGTGACTGCTACCATACATCCTGTTTGAGTTTTCTGACTGGCTCAGGAAGACTTTATCAGAAGAGCCATGTTTAATATTCACGGCTTCGAGTCATCTAATCTCTATATTTATGCCACTTTCTTGAGCAAGTTAGCATATCAGCTGCAGCTGTTGCTGACCAGAGTGCCTGAGAACTGGGTGGAGGAAGGGGCAGAGATAACGGGTTCAGGTTCTGTGTCTCAGAGCATATCTGTCACCGTCAATCTGTGCTGATAGCAACTGGCTTGCAGAAGGCAGCTCAAGCCAGACGCTTGTTCTGCATGTAGTTTGTCCAAATACGCAGTTGTGGATGTCGCAGTGATAAATGCTGCTGAGCCATAGTAAAAAACCGGACGACTATCTGTGATTGTCAGGCTTTTCGTGAATGTATAGTGTGGATTAGTTTGGGCCAGCAGTCTTTCTGCAAAGCTATTGGTCGGTGAACCTTGATTTTAAATAATATATCAATAGGAAAATAGACAGATGAAAATATATCATTATAAAAGAGGGAAACCTTGGCTTCTGTGTTATGAGTGAGCAGTGATGTTTCTAAAGGAGGTTATTTAGAAATAATAAGACATGTTTAGGGGTTGAGAGGCGGCTCTTGGTAAACTGTTTCTTGCATGGGATATGGGGACCTTACTGAGTTCAGATTTCTGGCACCCACATACATACAAAGCCAGGCAAAGTGCCACATGCCTGTGATCCCAGCACTGAGAAGGCAGAGACAGAAAAATCCCAAGGACTTGTTAGCCACCCAGCAAAATTGGTGAGCCACGGGTTGTTTGAAAGGCTCCATCTCAAAAACTGATGGAGAGTGAGGGAGGAGGAACCCCCTGTGTTGACCTTTGACCTCTGCGTGTGCATGCGTGTGTGCCCAAACTCATGTTCATATAAACAGACTCATACAGACAGCATACTTGTGTATAATATTTATACTCACACACATGTTCTAATACTAGTGTAGAAACAGCCCAACCACCCTTAGTAGAATAGGTTATAGGTTTGGCAGACAAAGGTCAGATTATCCTCACCTTGGAATTCACATAATTTCTCTTTAGATCTTGTTCCTTAGTCTTTCTTCACCGGGTTCCTTTGGGGGAGAATTAACAACCTCCATCAACAGCATAGCTTTGTATGTGGTTTTCCACAAAGAAAGCGAGAAAAAGGGATTGATTTTACAAGCAGTTAGGGAGACATAGCCACCCCACTTACTCTTCCTGTACTTAACACTGTTGGGTTTAAGAAAAATCTTTATGTGCTTCAGTCCGATCTTTCCAAGGGCTGCCGTAATGATGAGAAGAAAGCCCTTGACACAGCCTGGTACATTAGTCTCTGAATTAGTTAGGTATAAATGGAAGTTTCTGTCCCACCCGGTCCCACAGCCGTTCAGTTCCAAAGAAACACACAGAGACTTAGACCGGGTGGACCAGGACCAGAAACTTCAGTTTATAGTTAGGGTTTCTATTGCTGTGAAAAAAAAAAAAAACCCACCACCACCAACAACCTTGAAACCAAAAAGCAAGTTGAGGAGAAAAGAGTTTATTTGGTTTACACTTCCACATTGCTGCGCACCAGTGAAGGAAGTCAGGACAGGAACTCAAACAGGGCAGGATCCTGGAGGCAAGAACTGATGCAGAGGCCATGGAGGGATGCTGCTTACTGGCTTTGCTTTCCCATGGCTTGATCAGCCAGCTTTCTTATAGAACCCAGGACTACTAGCCTAAGGGTGGTACCTCCCACAGCAGGCTGATTCCTCCTCCATTTGAGAAAATGCCTGACAGCTAGATCTTATGGAGGCATTTTCTCAGTGGAGGTTCCCTTCTTTCAGATAACTCCAGCTTGGGTTAAGTTGACCTAAGACTAGCCAGCACAGCCCCGCCCCCAGTCATTCTCTTCATTGTCATCAACTACAAAATCCTTGCTGCTTTGTGGGCTACTGTTGGCCTCTTAGACCTAAGTACTTGTGTGTGCGTCTCTGATGTAGAGATACACACAGACTACTAATAGCTGAAGGAGAAATTGGTGCTTCCTCCGTTTGACAGGAAGACTCCATAGCACAAGTAGAGTTTCAGGCACTGCTCACAGATAGAAAATATCTTTGTGGCTGGGGACTGGGAGAGGGAGGAGGAATTACATATGGCTGAGCAGTTCCTGGGCGCTGGTGGCCATGCGAGATAGTTTCCTCTCTTGAGCACTTAGAGCCTGGAATGCTGTCTAGGTATTTATTGGACTAACTACTATGAAGCTATTTAGTTCTCCAACTGGCTTTTGAGGTATTTACTGTCATCATTACCATCTTAGTCCTGAGTCCCCAGGAGCGTATATGCCTTGCCCAAGGTTTTGCTGCAGTTCACTGGGGGCAGAGCCAGAGGTCAGACTTACAATGTGCCTGCTCTCCATCTAATTTAACTTCTGACGCCTCCTTGGCAAAGTGAATGTGTTCTTTGTCTTACAACGTTACAGATAAAGAATGGAAATATGGAGAGGTTACCGTTGGCAAGGCCAAGGGCAGAGGAAGGATTTGAACCAAGGCCTGACTTCCCATCAGTTTTACTCTTCACCTTTGCAGGGTGGGACGTGGGGGGGGGGGCGTTGTCTTGCAAAAGCTCAGAGTTGTAGCTGTATGGATGCCTGGCTCCCTCCTCGTAAGAGTGAATAGGGTTTTGAAGACGCCCAGAGGTGTGTCATACTTCCCAATAAGGTGGTAGAGTCCTATTTAAGGAAGACCGTGAAGGCCTTTCTGCTTCCGCCTTGTCTGATCCCCATTTTCTGTCTCCATTATGGAACTTCTTGATTTCATTACTTTGCCAGTTTTTAGCGTACTGGGCTCCACTATTCCTGTTTATGAATCTTTGAAGTGTGCACCTTAAAAAAGCAATTAAATTGCCATCATAAGTTAGAGGATGCCTGAAGTCAGTCACCTGATGTGGTGGTTAGAGGTGTCCATGTGCATTTAATTACATAGGGATTTTGAGCTCGGTAAAAGAAGTTAGTAAATCTTTAATTTTCTTCCTTTTTCTGGTAATTTCAATTTAATGATTTCTGAGCTTCATTAGTGACATGACTCTATTTTTTTGGTCATTTTTAAATGAAATTAAGATTTTTCTTGCTTTCAGTGTTTCTCATACTATACCTGATGCATTACTGTACCCCCACCTCGCACCCTCACGACATATATGTTTATAAAAATAGACAGCTGAATTTGAGCTCAGTGAAAACTCGATGACAGCAAGAACACAATTCACAAATGGACTGTGAGCAAGCTTGTTGAAGGAATCTATTTTTGAAGATTCCAGTTTTGTGCTCTGAGCCCCAGACAGATGGATCTAGATAATGTTTATGGTGTGAGCACGGACAACTTGGGCGGTAGCTGCAATGTGTGAGAGGTGTCTGTGTTAACTCCTACAGGGTTAGGGCCTCCGAGAAGAGCACACTGAAGGACTCTGTCGAGCGTTACCCGTGAGAGTGGCCTTTCTCTCATCAGGGTATTTCATTGTTATGTTCCTTTGAGGGACATTGAACCGAACTGCACTTCTGAAACAAGCAATCTTAAAAAGCGAAACACGGGGCAGTAGAGAGGGGGGAATCAGGGTGTTTAATTGTAGCGCATGTGTATATCGCCTGCTTAAAATTTACCCAAAGAGTGAGGCCATTGTCATGTGCGTACTCTTCATGTCCCTCCTGCCCTTCTGTAGCCTGGTCAGTGGCCTCGGCTTAGAAACATTTTTCTTGAGGATCCTTTATTCCTCTTTGTTAAGTCATAAATCTGACCTGTGACTTAGTGGAGTGTTGGTAGTAGTGCTGGAGCCATAGCCTAATTGTCAGTGTCTTTGGTCCAGTGCATTCTGAAGGGCTACCTGTGATATTGGGACCTATATACTTATACCACTGGCAACAGTAGCTGTGATATAGGAACCTATATACTTACACCACTGGCAACAGTAGCTGTGATATTGGGACCTATATACTTATACCACTGGCAATAGTAGCTGTGATATAAGAACCTATATACTTACACCACTGGCAACAGTAGCTGTGATATTAGGACCTAGATAACCTATACCATTGGCAACAGTAGCTGTGATACTAAGACCTATATACCTATATCATTGACAACATTAGCTCTCCTGATTTGTTTTCTAGGCCAGGGCTTCCTAAACAGTTTCTACTTGCAACCCTAGTTATATAGTCATGCAAACTGGGTGTACAAATTAAACCTTTACTGATGATAAACCATATAAAATTTATTGTTAAGCATTTATTTACTACTTATGTAACTTTATTATCACTGTGTGTGTGGCTGCATAAATGTAATCCCAACACTTGGGAAGTGGAAGCTAGAATATTGGGCATTCAAGGCTAATTTAAGCTACATAGTGTTTATGAGGCCAGCCTGGGCTATATGAGACCCTGATTCAAACAAAACCAATAAGTTAATAAATTAAAAATGAATTATTAAAGGTAAAAACAAATTTGTATATTGAGATGGATAGGATTATTTGTTTATATATGTATATATATAATTAAATCTTAGCTGAATATTTGATACTACCAGATACAGAACATAATTTACATTTTTCAGAGTTGATAAATATTTTAATTTTATAACCTGTCAATGCTGATAACTCCAATTTGTATAATTGCCTCGCATAAAATGTTTAGGGCCACTTAAAAATATGTTTTGACATTTTATCCTAACTCCAAGCCAAAATTCAGAATTATTTTTGCTGACCCAAGTCAGTAGCTCAAACTCAGTTTTAAATATCAAATATTCGAAAGCAATCTAATCCAATGGAATGCTGATGAGATGGATACTTCTATGTGGAAGAATGATGGTAGGAAGTGTTAAAATTCTTCATTTTCTAGAGCGAACTCATGTTTTTATAAAAGCATAAATAAGATACGTTAACATCCATAGTAGAGAATAGTCTCAAATCTGAGCCAGTGTGTTTGGGGCAGCCCAGTGCAAAGGGTGTGTGCTGTGTGTTTGGAACCAAGGCTGTGGTGACGCTGTGAGTCACCACACGGGTGAATACTGCCTTAAACGCCTTGGGTCTCCCGCGCTTGGGTCTACCACGCATTCGTTCTTGAGTTCAGTTTTGGTCATGGAGCTATAGAAACCTTTTTCTGTTGCTAAATTTTTCACAGTTTAAGGAGCGAAGTCCTAAGCTCCTCCTAGAATGGGCAGGAAGGATGTCTAGGCTCTGGAGCTCCACTGTAGGCTGTTGGAGGCGGAGGTAACAATGTTAGAGCGATTAAGTTAGGTTTGAGTTCCAGATTGCAGAACTCGAGGGTGGGGGTGGGGGGCAGAAGAGGAAAACCCTCTGCCAGACCAGCAAAGAGGGAAGAGCGAACACCCAGCCACTGCCACTCAAGCCCCTCCCCCACCATGCCCCCAACCGCAGCCCTTTCTCTGGTCTGTCTTACTGGGTGGCCCTTTCCAAGGAAGGGGACAAAGGTAAATCATGCAGGTTTAATTTGAAAATTGCTAACACACATATTGCCTCCCAATACAGCCCTCCTCTGTAGCAGGGCAAACATTTCTCTCCACTGGGACAAGCTGCATAAAATCCCTGGGATGAAATTTAAGTGATGAGGGTGTTTGGAGTATGTTTGAGGGACCTGTGGACTGTGGCTATTTCTTGAATTGTCACCGGGATGTGAAGCTTCCTGCAGGAAGACCCGTGTGTTCTTCCGTATGAGATTCAAGTCTATTTCAGAGATGGAGATGGGGCAAGGACTTGGACTCGTCTACCGTGTAAAAGTGAATAACTGATTGTGCCTGTGAGGCACTGTACTGTGAGACGTTAAATTTGCATGTTTCTTTTCTTTTCTTTTCTTTTCTTTTCTTTTCTTTTCTTTTCTTTTCTTTTCTCTTTCTTTTTGAACTGGCATGACAGCTACTATTGAATTTGGCCTTTTTTGGTGAAAGACTTTCTAAGCTTACTTGATTTCCACATTACTTCCGAGATCTCAACTGAGTCTGTAATCGCGTTCATAACTTGGTATTTGTCCGGCTCTGCCCTTGTATCTTGCGATATTGTGTCTTCTCTGCCGTGAGTTTCCAGGAGGTGATACTTATTAATGCGGGATAACTATTAAAAGCCAGTAGCAATTTGAAGACGTTTCCAAAAACACATCAAGTTTTAAAACAATTCAATCTCATGTGTCATGGTCAGGACAAGACAGAGGAAACGTTTGATGTCTTTAGGATGTATACTAAAGCAGCCCAAGGCAGACTACTATAATGACGAGTTTGTTTAAATGTACAAGAATTCTTTTGTAAGCAGTTTCCCATTATATTTGGTCCTATAAAATAGAACTGTGAAAAAGATGTAAGAAAAAAATATAGCCAAATCTGCCCTTATCATGTATACATGTTCACATATGCGCCCATGCATTCAGTATAGTAGCAAATCTGTTGTTCGTGCTTCTTAAATCCCTTATCCTTGGGGCTGCAGAGATGGCTCAGAGATCTAGTGCCAGGACCTTAGTTCTGTTCCCAGCGCCCAAGTTGGACACTTGGCAACCGCCTCCTGACCCAGGGGAAGCCAACACCTCCGGCTAGCACTAGCACCTGCACACTTGTGCACAGATGCACACACATCCACACAATTAAAAGCAATAGAAGTCTAAAGAAGTCAGTGCACGTGTAGAAACTGTCGGAGGGAGGATGGCATTGGTCCCTCACCTCTACAGCACATTCGTGACATTTGTTCCCTGATCTTTTATAATTTAGTCCAGCGGCATGGCATGGCTCTGCTCTTTTAGAGATGGCCGGAGCGCGAAAGGAGAAGGCAGGCTTGCAGAGATGCAGGCAACAATGACTGATAACAGGGTTTGAGCAGACAGTGCTGGTCTTAACCCTCACACTAACTCTCTGAATCTATTTTTATTTTTATTCTTTTTAGAAAAAAGGATTTTAAGTTTCAATGCAAAAATTCAAGTTCTGCCTCCTCATTGTTGGTGGCTCAAAATCATGTCAGAGAGCAAGTGCTCACTTGCCCTCGTCCTGTCTTTCCGCAGCTGTCCAGTGTGGCCATCTGCTCTCTCAGGTGGACAGGACTCTAGTCTCCAGCAAGGCTGCCGTCCTGTCTGGTCGGCTTGCTTACCCCCCTCTTCCTTAGGAGCCCTCTTTGAAATGGAATCCTTTCCTAAGCAGAAGCCCCACACACCAAATGCTGTCTATTTATAACCCGCAAGTGCCGGGCTGGCAACTTAGAACTCAGATGACGCGAGATGGTTTAGCGGGACAAGCCTAGTTCTAAGAGTAGTCAGTCCATTGAGGACTTGGACAAATCTGGTTTCTTTCTTTTCAACCTATTAAAATTTCATCTTCGTTACATTTTAGTAACAGTGGATAGGAGGAATGTGCATACATGTAAGACCAGAGCCCAACAGAAACAGGAGCTGGAGACATAGGTCATTTAAAGTACCTGCCATGTATGCATGGGGACCCGAGTTCGACCTTCAGCACCCACATAAAATCAGGGTGTGGTGGCATGAGCCTCTGATACTGGTGTTGAGGCCAGAGACAGGAGGATCCCTGGAATCTGTTGGCTTATTGGTCAGTGAGGCAGCCTAGCCAAATGGGAGTTCCCACTCGCAAAAAGAGACTCAATCAAAAAAGCAGGAATGGTTTCTGAGGAATGACTCATGATGTTGACCTCTGGCTTGGATACATACATGCATATCCTCACATTCACAACAGCAACAATAACAGAAAGCCCCAGCAACGCTAAACCCAACTGTTGGCGAAAGACAGTGGTTTAAAGCCTACGAGTAATAGTGATACTGTTTGACTGGTCTTGGGCTATTTATTTTTTTCCTTTAGAGCAATATGAGTATATGTTGAGACAGGGTTTCTCTGTGTAGCCCCCGTTATGCTGGAACTGGCTTTGTAGACCAGGCTGGCCTCAAATTCACAGAATTCTGTTTGCCTCTGCCTCCCAAGTGCAAGGATTAAAGGTGTGTGCCACCACCACCATCTGTGTATGGAGTGTTTTTGTATCATACCTGGTTCACTGGGATACGGTAGTCTCCTTTTATGCATAAAACTGGTTTCCTCAAGTTTCCACATGTACATAAGTGGTACTTTATTAGTCAGTCTTGTGAGTAGTCCGGGAAGCCATTCTAACTGATGTAGTGATCGGGGAAGACTCATTGACAAAGTATTATCTGTCCAGTCACTGTCCTCTGGGAGTTTAGATTGAACATTTGAAAATACTTGACTTCGGTTGACATCATTGGTAACTAATTGGTGGGCAGTTCCTTCATGGCATGTTCCCGTTATCTGATGTAGGCAAGAGGAGTCTCAGTGAGTTTCGGTTTCCTGGATAGCACAGCCAAGCCTTCTCTGAAATGGTGGCCAACCGTGTCTGTTTCTCTTAGTTGCGTTTCAGAAACTGTGACGGATTAAAGCCTGCTTCCCTCCCACTGATAGAAGGTACAGAAATAGGTAGGTTATAGAGCACTGTGAGCATGTGTACAGGCAATTTAAAAATCCCCCAAACAGACAGGAATTACTGTATATTTATTTATCTACATCAAGGGTCCATTTCAGTGTTTCTCTTCTTGGTAGTAATTAACAGGAGTGGGCCATACAGAATCAACATGTGTATGTTTAAGTGTGATCGTGACTCTGATTTTCTTACCTATTTTACTCTTTAGAGAAATAGAGGCCGGAAGGGATAGAACCCTTTCTCTCTCCTTTAAAATAAGTTAGAAGAGAGAAAAAAAAACTCTTTTCGGTTTCCCTAGTGTGTTCTTCAGTGTTCATAGATTAGGCTAGACTCAGCCCATAAATGAACTTCCTTCAGTTCTACTGTCTGGGCATAACAACCCTTGTGCCTGACATTTTCTGCAGGTTCTGCAGATTCAAGCTCAGGTTCTCACTCTTCCCCACTCCTGCAAAGTAGAGTCCTCTGACTTCAGTGACTTTAAAAAAATAATACCCCAACTTCTTGCTTAGCAATACAGTGATAAACATTTTACTTGTAACCATTTCTTTAACAATTATCTCTTTTGAAAAAAAAAGGAGCAGTTATTTCTTCGGTCTGTTTCCAGACAAGCTTAGTGTCTTGTGCTGAGCATATATTCTTGGTTAATGAAGCTCCTCAGACTGTTTTTGCAGGGAACCAAAGTCACAGTATTGGTAAAGGAATTATAGAGAGAAATCTGTTTCTAATAGGGTCTTCCTCCTTCCTCTTCAGATTCTTTTTGATGGGTCTGTGTGGTTCCTGGCCTCAAAGTTGTCAGTCAGAAGTCACTTCCCTGTCCCGTTTCTTCCAGTGTTTACTGAGCACCTGTTGCATTCCAGATGTGCTGAGCCTGTTGCATTCCAGATGTGCTGAGCAGCTCGCAACCTCTCAGAGCTCTTGGTCCATGAGAAAAACAGATGCAGACAAACCGCAGGATGAGGGTTTCCAGAGAGATGTGTGGGAACGTAGAGCGAGGAGGGGAGACACAGGTTATAGATAAGAGTGGAGGCCAGAGGCCAGGCTGAATGTTCGGAAAACACTCGTCTCTCGCTTGCTGTTACCGAGGCTCAGCTTAAAGTGCTGGTGGCTCCAGAGATGCACAGATCATGTTGCACTCCTCCCACAGGACCTATGTGTGTGCCTGCACGAGCATGTATGTACGCACATGCATGTGTTTATGCCTGAATGTGTGTGTGTGTGTGTGTGCATGTATATGTGTTGCACATGCATGGCCATGAGCCTACATGTACATGCGTTGATAAGTTTGGGGAGGTCCTGGGAGGAACTGACTTTAGAACAGGGCCTGACTGAAATGGTAGGATCAAGCAGAAAAACAGCCATGCTGTTTTTGTACTTGGCAGACATGTCTTTGAAAGTCCCCAGAGAAAGAAAAATAGCATTGCCCAGTAAGGGAGAAGGATGGTTCTGTGGTTATAGGTAGGTGCTAGGTTAAGATCTTAGGTTCACGCTATTGGACAGGCAGTAGGCTCCTAACTGTGGGATTCGCTTGGCAAATCTGATGTACAATTCCATCTGTAAGAACAAGTCCCAGGTCCTCTTCTCCTCCAACCTGTAGCTGGGATCAGCTACAAGGACCTAGCAGGGAGCTTGCATCAACTTCCTAGCTTAGGCCCAGGCCCAAGGGCAGCTTTCTCGGGTAGCTGGGGCTCAGGGAAGTTCATCCCTAAGCCCTGAGTCCTGTCTCAGCAAAGGTGAGGCCCTCCCTCAGAATGGACCAACCCTGCCTGAAATTAAAGCAGGGTTTCAATATGTATACACTACCCATGATTAGGTGTTTACAGCATCTAATCTTCAACAATTAAAGAGAAGAAGTGTGGGTGGGGTAAAAAATAGCGACACCCACATTCTGAAGTCGGAGAAAAACAGGAAACTAGTCTTTTTTAACCCGCGATGCCCAGAACTGGTTATTGCAAAGAGCTTGTTTTCCTAATGTGATGTGGTCAGCCCAGCTGTGCCAGAGGTCGGTTTCTGCTCATTATGACAGGCGTCTGTGGATTTCTTTAGCTGACAAACCTATAGACAGGCAAGCGTAATTATCAGTGGTAACCTGGTCATTATGGCCGGATGGTGCTTCGAAAACAATTTGCCCCGGTCCTGAAAGCCCCTGAGAACATATGAAATAGGAACATTTGACCAACACATAGTTATTTCCAGGAGCTGTAGATGAACCAGGCCTGGGAGCCATAGAATGGTTGACTGCAGGGGAGGCGATGGTGTTTCTTCCATCATGATTTCATTTTGTTTTAATTTTTTAGGTCGTTGTACAGCACTGGGTGACAGTATAATCGTTTTCCTTGCTTTGCTCATCAGTTCAAGCTTCAGGCACTAATGTTTTCGCCTTCTTGTTGTTGTTGTTGGCTTCCATGTCCGGGTGCAGTCAGATAAGTTGAAAGTTAAAATTGGGGTCACCGAGAGTCATTTGTCATCCTCAGTCTCCCAGAGGTTCCCTCATCACTGCATTTGTGGCCAATATAGAAAAAAAAATGACCATGGGAAAAAGTGATGCAGGCAATGGTCGGCTAGACTTCTGGCCTTGGGAAACATGTAGATGGTTTCAGAACCAAAGCGAAAGGAGAAATCCCCATTACCTTCTCTGCAGCCTTTCACGGAAGAGCAGCTTAGTGTCAGATGGGGTGGAGGGTAGGGTGGTGCTGAGGCTTCCCCTCCACTTCCTGCTGTGGGTTCCCTGCTAGTGGGAAGCCCATCTCCACCAGAGCCCTCACTGCAGACCGTTTCTCTCTGTCTCCGTGTCATCTTAGGGACAAAGGGGGCATTAGACTTAGGGAAGTGAAGTACTACAGCTGAGATTTCACTGCTTACGGCCTTTCGCTGATTTCGTTGCCAAGCCAAGCCAAGCATTCTGTTTGTGTAGTGAAGGCTTTATGCTTGTCTGTTTGCATCAGTCTTTACAGTTGTCTCTTTAATAAGTAAATTACTCACCCTTCACTCTTGCGAAGCTTGTTTTCAGTGCTTGATCCAGGCAATGTGCCTGGGCTTAGCAATGCCCCCTCTCCAGCTGACTGCCCGGGCAGTTCCAAAAAAGGCCATCGTCGTCCCTGCTATTGATTTCTGTGGCACGTCACTCATGGGAGAGTTATTTACAACGAGAGGAGTCAGCCTCTTGCATCTGTCTCTTAGGGTTAGCGCAAGGGTACTGTACAGCAAGGCTGTCTTCATCCTGATCCAAGGGAGATGTTTTCCTTCCCTTGGAGGCAGCTTGGCCAGAGTCCTGGGTAGTCAAAGGAGCAGTAAGTGAATCTCGTGTGTGTGTGTGTGTGTGTGTGTGTGTGCATGTGAAGGTCTCATTTTCTTTTTAACCCCTCACGACTTCTCAGTGAGCAGGGAAGACGGTGGATGGATGTCACTTAGCCCTTACCAGGATGTGGCAAATGTAACGAGATGATGACGGTCAAGTACACTCAGACACAGATGAGAGATAGTTCTAAAAGTATCAGCCCTTGCTGGGGGAAAAAGCTAACAACGGATCTAGCAAACAAACGTGTTTTATCGAGACTCGGATTTCAAATGCATGCTTAAATCTGGTACTTCTGCTAGAAAACAAAGCCCTGAGGCATTATGACAATGCCGAAATGGCAGGGGGAAATGGATTATTGTTACTTTAACTTTATACATGCTTCCACTGTGGTACATTTTCTGTACGTTTTCATATTCAGATTTTAAAATCTAATTAAAAAACCTTTCTCATACTCCCAACAAAGGTTGTACCTTTGCCACAACCCCGTTTTAATAGTTACCTGTTGAGTGAAGCTACACCTGTGAATAGGACACAGTATAAAAACCCAGGCCACAGAGCTGGCGAAATGACTGGGCTTAGGGGCACTGGACCCTCTGCCTTAGGACTAGAGTTCCATCCCCAGAATCTCTGAAGAGCGGCTCACAACCACCTCTAGTTCAGTTCCAGGGGACTTGCGCCCTCTTCTGGCCTCTTTGGGCCCTGCACTCACACACACCAACCTCCCACAGACACACATGCACATACATAATTAAAACGAAAAACAATTCTTCTTACAAAGTTCTCTGAGAGAACACTTAAGAAAATAGTATTTTTCTTAGCCTAGAGTTTTCAAAGTGTCCCTCTCTGTCATTACTGAACTTCCCTCTCTAGAGTTAAAAAGTGCGAAATTTGTGTATACATTTGACCACAGACTCCTTAAGCACAGTTTGGTGGCGCCCATCTGCTCCCATGTGTGACTTTTTTTGAGGAGACGCAGTGAACAGAACAGTTCTCCCCTTCTGTACAGACAGAGACCTTCTAGGATTTTATAAGGTCAGCATTTCTAATACACCTCAGAGCGACGTGAAAGTTGGGCCTGTCTAGCTTGTTCAGAAAATATTCCCTTGGAGGGATAACTCACTGTCTGCTGGGGGTGGAGGGAGTGAGTGGGTGTGATTGCTCACGGCCAGGCAGGGGTGGAGGAGGCGGGTGGCTGTCTTGCCCTGCAGATACCCAGATGGTAGGAGCCCAGGTTGGGGAGGATTCCCTAGCTCACTTTTCTCTCCTATTTCGTAGCAACATCCTTGCCCCTTGAGCTCTCAGAAGGAAGCCATCCTGATGATGGGTGAGACTCAGAGAGGAAGTTGTCCGCAAAATGGTGCTCAGCTGGAGATAGGGGTGTCAGCGAGACAGCTGACATTTCCTGCCTGGGTCAGTCAGTCTGAGTGGACTAGGGCCTGGGCCCTCCTGGAACCTGCTCCCTGCAAGACGTTGCTGCTTGCGGAAAACCTTTGCAGGGGAGACTTACTTGCTTTAATACCTCTTGGCTGTAAGCCAGCCCTGCCAGAACATGCTCTCTTCTCCTGCTTGTCATTTGACGCTGGATGAGGAACACAGCTGCTGCTTAGGGACAGCTGTGGCAGGGGTTCTCGGCTCCTAAGAGTACCAAGAACCTGCCGGAGGAGACTTCAGTTTAGAGCCAGGTGAGACCGGATTCATGAGATTGATGGTATACTCCACCTGCCAGCATCCAGAAGCTGAGCTGCCTTGATTTTCATGTCCTTAATTAAAGACCGGACATTACACTTTGATAAATCTAAACAGTATTTGGGTTTGGTTGGCTTTTCTTTTGGATACTCTTTGTGGTGGAGAGACCAGCTTGTACGCTGTGAAATAGTTCCCAGCATCCCATGCCCTCCGCCCACCAGATGACAGCAGCCTGGCCCTGCTTTCCTCTCAATCTCAATAGTCAGAAGTAGCCCCTGCCTTTGCTTCCTGTCCCTTGGGAGGTCAACTTTCTGCTGCGTAGACCACCATAGGCTACCAGGGAACCTGAGGCCTGTTTATGTGCCGGCCTGAACCAGCCTTTTATCAACAACACGAAGGCTGAATTGAAGAGGCCAGAGTAGGCAAGTAAGGACAGAGAGGGTTAAATTTCTAAATAGTGAGTCTCCCTAGTCCAGGACTGAGTGAGTGGTAACCCCAAGCAGGGGATTTCCCCTGCTGGCTTGTAGCAGGAATTCCCTCTCCCTCTTGCCCTGAGCTCCCGGGACTCCCTGCTCAAGGACGGCCCTTGTTTCTGACTCACTTAATTCTCCTCTCGCTCCTGTTTCCATTTTCTGCCCCCTGTTGCTGCCAGTAATTGTACCAACCCCGCTGCCTCTGACAAAGATAGGAGCCATTGAGAGTGTTCCCGTCAATGCCGCGGCAGGTCACTCTGCGACTAGACAACGGGTCTTGCTATTCTTACTTCTTTGTTTATTTCTTTGAGTTCTTCCCGGTCTTTTGTGGCCCGGGCTTAGGGAAAGACAGTTTCTGTGCTATTGACTCAAGTCCTCAGTTTGGCTATGTGGCAAGAGACTGTGCCATGGAAGGTTGGCAAGCTCTGTGGCGCTCCTCTTCCATTGCCCTAGGCTAATTCTAAATCCAGTTATATAAGCTTTAGGAGGGTAGCCTGGAGTGCCTACTACTATTTGTGGCTTTAGTCTGGAGGGGAAGCATGGTCCAGACTTCAAATATGAGGTGGAAAAGTGAACTTGGAGAAGGTGATTTTTTTTTTCAGATAAGATGTGGAGATGAGAGATAGATGAGCAGAGATGGATGAGAGAAGGGTTGTCCCAGCCCAGCTGGCACCTGTTACAAGTGAGGCCTTCCGTAACACTACAGGGAGATGGTCTGGGTAGGGAGGTCAGAGTTCGCACTCCCTCTGGGAGTACCTTCCCAGAGGCAGTACCTTCTGGGGCAGAACCTTCTCTCTCAGTCCCAAGCTCAGAGAACTGACGAATTGAAACAGCTGTTGACCGGCTCCCCTTATGAGGGATAGAGAATGCATGGAGATATTTTGGAGTCCTTGTGGACGTGCTGTGGTATGCCGTCTTTACCAAATGCACTTGTCTGCCAAGAGATGAAAGGAATTGCAGCTATGGATCGCGATCCCGGCTCACCAGAGACAGTAAGAACTAGCTGGGCCCTGTGAGATTTAAAGGGGAAGGAAGCAGGAGCTGCATGCTGTTCAGGACTGTGGTGAGACTAAAGGAAAGTTTAGTTACAAGGGAAGCACAGACTCCCGAGTTGTGTTTGTATGTCATATAACAAAGGCTTATATCTAGTTTGTCAGGGTAGGGCCATTTGCCATTTTACATTAGGACTAATCACAGAGGGGATTGTTGCTCCTGGACCTGAAGAGGTTCAAGGATTCTCTTTATTCTCATACTTTCCCGCTTCCCCTCCAAAGTTGTCAAAACTGTATATAGGTGGACACTTTAGATAGATGAATTTTCCACAGCCAGAATGTGAGAGTGGAAACTTCTAGAACATCTTACTGATGATTTTTGAGGTTGGGTTCAGGGTGTGCTGGGACATGAGATAGTTGTAGAAATGAAGTGTAATTCTGATTACGCAGCTTCCGGTCCTGAGTTCTGGAGGACATGCCATTTGGAGAGTGTTGTTAAGCTCAGAGACTCATAGACACCCTGTGCCTTCTGCTTAGGGGTTTAACTGGTAACAGTTGCTTTTCAATGTCTGCCCTTCGCTAATTCAGAGATTCATGGGGGACAGTCTTACAGTAGCACACATTTGTTTGCTGAATGAATTGTTGGATAAACGAGGGGAAGAAAACATTCATCATGGATATTTTAAAGGGTGTTTTTATTTATTCATGGAGAATTTCAGACCTATAGACAAGGTGCCTGATCATATCCCTTTCAATCCTTCCCTCCACCCCCTCCTGATCCTCTCCGATACCACATCCCCCTCCCAGCTCATGCCCTTCTTTACTTTTTTAAAGTCCACTGTGTCCAATTAGTGTTGCTCAGTTGTACGTTGCCATCCACTGGAGCGTGGGCAACCTACCAGGAAACATTTTTAAAAGGAAAGTAAATGCTATTTTTCTTTGGAAAAATTAAAGACATTTCCCAATAATGAAGTTACTGCAAAATTTAAAAGAGCAGCATGTAGTGATTTTTCTTTAAAAAAAAAAAAGCATGGCTCTTATTCAAGGACAACAGGAATAGATTGTCATTTCGAGAGACAGGGAGCATGACACACTCTCCAAATGTCATCTAGAGGAACCCAGGCACAGAAAATCTTCCAAACATCGATTTTTAACTGACATTGGGGTAAGAAACGCTTTTTAGAGCTAGACTAAATTAAGACAGTGAGCGAGGGGAAGCCATGTTGTGAGATATGTAAGAAAGATTTTGTTGTTGACTGTGGAGTACTGAGCTTTGCTCTAAAAGCACCCATCCCCATGTAGAATCTGGTGACAAAAGACCCCCCCCTTTATCACAGGGCAGTCCCTCCAGCTCTGTGAGTGGCCAGGAATGATGCCATGTCTATAACTCTTCACACTTGGGGCAAGGAGTCCCTTTGCCACTGAAGTCCTTAAGACTTGAATTTGAAAATGGGGTGCGTGTGACTGCAAGGTGTTCTGTCTTTCTTGGACCTAAGGATCTTCTTAACTTCACAATCTGTGGATCTATCCATTCAAGATCATAAGTTTTGGGTTCATTGTAGATGATTAAAAGATTCTTCTTCAGAGCCCTTGAGATGGGTAGAGGGGTAAAGGGACTCTCAGCCAAGCCTGACAACCCAAGTTCAATCCCAGAAACCCACATGGTAGAAGAGATCAGATTCCTGCAAGTATGCATAAACGTTGTAACATGAATAAATGAATAAAAGTAAACAAAAAATACATAAATACCAATCTTCAGCACTTCCTCTGCTGCCATGAACAAGTTCCTTAGACTTCTGAGGTCCTGAGTGGACAACAGGGAGGTGGTGATAGGAAGTAATTTTACCTACCTCATAAAAAGACTAATAGGAAACACACAACAAAGCCCACGGGAATCAGTAGATGCTGGCTGCTTTGATTTTTCTCTGATGATGGTTCAAATTTCATTACTATTTCTATGTGTGTCTTTTACTAAACATTTCTAATAGTAAGATCTGATTTTAAGCATTTGCTTTGTAGAAACTAGAGTGGCCTAAACAGAATCTGGACTACCAAAATGACTTGTTATAGCTTATAAAGAAATCAGGTAATGCCTGGAGCATCTGTGTGAGTCTGCATACAAAGCGTCATACTGAAAACCAAGTGGACCCTACTCTTGGCTAGGAGCCAGAACCTGTTTCCAGGGCTTATGTGTTTTAGGCCTTGCTCCTTCTTGTTGGTCTAGTTTTGTATTTATTTTATTTTATTTTATTTTATTTTATTTTTCCTGACATCTCTTAAGACTTAACAGCAAAGTACTTAGAAAATTCCTAACTTGTAAACGAAATAAGAAAGTGCTTCTGTTATTTTTAAACTCCCCAGACACCAGCCTCATATGTCAGGCTCTCAGGTCTAGAGGAACACACACCCTTTTTTGAATGTTTCATCCCATGAATTAAAAACTAGGTTTTCAGTTAGACCCACACAAAACAATCCATCACACGGTATCGCTTGTGTTCTTTGGTGGGAACTGTTTCTTGCTGAATGCTTTCGATGTGATGGCTTCCTTGTTAGGAAGTGACTTTCAGAATGAGAACATGGTAGGATGGAGTGCATCAGCATGTCTGGGTGCGAAATGGGAGGCACCCACCAGTGTTTTCTCTCATGTTGCTTCAGATGTCAGCGTTTCACTGGTGCCTTCAATACTCAGGCTTAGGGCTCACCTCCTCTTGAGACACATGTTTGAAAAGTTCCTTCAGCCCGGCAGTTTGGGCCTCCTCTTTGTCTCAGATACTATCTGAAACATTATAAACACTGGTTAGACTTTCCAATGGAAGTGGTTGTTATTGCATTAATTTAAAAACAGCCTTAAAAGCAGGAGTTCATGCTGCTGCTGATATTTAAAGTTCTTCTGGCGGAGCCACGAGGCTGCCTAGCCTTTCCTGTGTACCCTTTCCACAGTTCTGTCTGATTTCTTCCTGATTCCTTTTATGGCAGAACAGCCTATCCCTTTGATTAAAGGCTCCCTGGGTCCATAAATCAATATTAGTGGTTAGCTAATTGTTGAGAATTTGAAGTTTTACTTTAACACAATCAAGTCATAATTATTTCTTCACTCTGGCCAAAATTTAATCTTGTAAAATCTTGTTAGGACGTTGTTATTTTCCTCCCTCAGGTCTTTTCTTTTACTGAAAAAAAAAATGTTGAAATCTCTTCTATCTTGAAAAAAAAATGAGAGGGGGAAAAAAAAAGCAAAGGATAAAACAACTCCCAAGGCTTTCGCCGCTCCTGCGTGACTTGTTTCTATGGCTTCATCATTTTGACCACCTAACTTGTTATCACAGCAGCTTCCTAATTTTGAAACCCAGTGACACATTTCACTCCGTGACTGACTTCAGCTGTTGCATATTTGCAGTTGACTCGCATGCCTCACTCTTCCTCTGTTTGTCTCAGTGGCTGTGTGCCCTGGTAGCCGGGTCACACTGTTGTTTTTAACCTCTTTACACACCTGCCCTCATTATGACTTCAACCACATTTCAGGCACTGAGCCTCTTCCTGCCCACGGTTTCCGAAGTGCCCTGTCTTCCAAGGCACGCTGTCCTGAGCATCACTCTAGGCTCATGGATACAGCTGGGTGTGCGCACACACACATTCCCTGCGTTCTGTACCTGGAAGTGCAATGGTTCCCTCTTGGTCATTTCTATCTAAGATATTCCTGAAGACACCTCAAGCTGAGTTTGGCCCCAGACTGAACATATCTCCTCTTCAAATTTGGGGCTCTCCCTGTCTCCTTGACAACCGTCTGCTGATGAGTATTAAAAGTCCCTCCTCACAGACATCCCCTGACACCAGGTATCTACCCTTTCTTGAGCCCTACTGTAACCTGATGGGCCACACTTACCATACTTCCTCCAGTCATGTGATTTTTGAGGTTAAAGACCACACTAGCAACCTTCTGCTGTGGCAGCATGGTATGTAATAGAATAGCAGATCACAGAAATAACCCGTTAGAGAGACTAGAATACTTAGGTATCAAAATGCTGCCTTTTCTAGTGCTATCTACATTTAAAAAGATCATCCAGCCTTGTTAGTTGGATTTAGCCTGTAGAATTCTGGAGGAGACCAGACTTCTCTTGTCTCCATGAAGCAGGGCTCAGTTGCTGCTTGAGCTGGTTTTAATCACCATCCGTGACGGGATGGTGGTAGTAAGCAGTTTTCATTCCATTTTCCCAGGTATTTGTAAAAGTAGTGGCTGGAGGAGGTAGAATCCAACCACCTTCTTGAGAAGCTGGGATATAACTTACTTCCTATGTAGCCTACATTCTTATGTGGGTCGGGATCGGGGAGGGGGCCAGGTAAGCCACTTCCATTTGTGAATACACAAGAGGGGGGAAAAACGTCAGGGTCATTTAGGGAGGTCATTCCCAGTCCAAACAGAGGTGACACTCCCTCTCTGTGTGGCCTGTGCTCATTTGAGACTGTCTTGAAATCCATTGCTATTAGGCTCATCTTTCTGTGCCAATGGTTTCTTCACAGTACAGTAACTTTAGGGAAGGATTGCTATTGGAGTTGTTATAATGTTACAGAGATTGAAACAGGAAGCAAATTGTATTTCATCGGACAGTGAAGTCTGTTAAGCGGTTAGATATTAAAGTTATGTCTTTGGTTTCATAAAAAAATTAAAAGTCATCAAGCCTTATGGGTTGGTTGAATGTAGCCTGCTGTAACTACACAGAACAAGTGCCTAGTTACTACAGATTAATCTAAGCTAATTTTAAAAATTCGAAGCCTTAGCTGTGAAGACTCGGCTCTTAGGTAGGCTGGAATTTTTGGAGCTATGATGCAGACCCGAGTTATGTAACTGTCTTTCCCTTTTGGCATTCATAAAAACAAGAAACACACTTCCTGCGGTCATCTCACGTTGGGAAAATAATTTAAATACATGAATAAAAATTCCGTTTGGCTCTTTGGCTATTGCTAGACTTTACATGGATCTGTAGTTGGGATGTTTTTGAGGCCGATACTAGTCTGGTTGTCTTTTGTGAGGGACAACAAACGACACATCCTGTGTTTAGAATAGTCAGCACCAGTCTCAGGGGAATCATTACAGAAATAGCTAGGGTTCCTCCTATATCAGTTAGAAGCTCTAAAATTTCCCTTATTATTATGTTTTTCTTCAAAGGCCTCTTCAGAAGTGTGACATAAAGAAAATTGCTTGGTGTCCTCCGGTTCTAGAGTCCTGCTAAGTCCTGGCTGCCAACTGATGGTGTAACAACAGCCATCTTAAATGCTAACTATTTGTGAACTCCTGTTTTTTTTTTTTTTTTTTTTTGCTTTTGTTTTTGTTTTATTTTTAACCTCTTCCCTCTGGTAGTTTCATCTTTCGGAGGCTCAGCAGGATTCCTTTAAATGTTTGCTTATGTCAAAATGAGTGAAAATTGATGGGAAAAAGATATTTTGAAAGGATTGTAATGTGGCATCAGGACTGGCGAAGGAGCCAGAACGGTGATTTACAAGCTGAAAATAAGTCTTCCTTTTAAGCAGTCAAGTAAAACACGCTCTCTACCTTGGCATCCCCACACCGGATTAGCAAGGAGCTGGAAGTTATTCCACCCCCAGCATGCCATTAGGGATGACAGGCGGAGCTCTAACAAACTGCTGGCTTAATGGAGCATGTGCTGCTGGCCATACAGCCATGATGTGCAGGCTCGATTAGTACCAAGTGACCTCAACTCACATACATTTCCTTTGAAAAGAGACCCGACAAGCTCTGTCCCTTCTAAAGAGCATTCCTGCAGGGTGGCTTCTTACAGGGAAGCCAGTCACTTCAGGGCTGCAGGGGTCCCATGTCTCTGCTGTTTGCTTTACCTTAAAGGGCAGCCAGCTCCAGACATCACATCACAAGAGATTTATTTGTTTTTCTGTAACTTAAAGGCTGTGTGTGGGTGGGGTGGGGGAGTGCATGCGTGCATGCATGTGTAATGAAGGTAAGAGGTCAGTGTCGTTGGATATTTTCCTCACTCACTCAACGCTTTATTTTTTTTGAGTCTGAGTCTCTCCCTGAACCTCGAGGGCACTGATTAGACAAACCTAGCTGGCCAGAAGGTCTCCCCAAACCAGCTTTTATACATGTAGACTGCCTCAGATCAGAACCCAGATCTTTATGCCTATGCTTGGAACCCTTTGACAACCCAGGCTGAGCTGTTTTCAGGGTCTTCCTACAGGGCAGGGATCTCTGTCTGTTTCTGTCCCCGGTTTGTTCTCTGTTAGAAAATGCGAGCCCAAGACATGTTTGAAGCAGATTCTATTTCTGTTGACTTAAGTGGCTAAGTCTCTCCAGCAGAACCTTCTCCATCAAGAGCTGTGTCATGCTTGTGAGCCAGAGTCTGAAGTCTTACCTTAAATCCTTGCTACCTACAAGGGGACTGTTCTGCTGTGCCCTGCCAGATCATAGTGCTGCCAGGTTGTAATTAACATTCGATGTGACTCTAATTAAATAGAATTGGTGGGAAATTTCTGGGAGGGCATAACAATGCAGCCATGATGTTTGCTTTTAAATGTTTGAGATTACTCCCTTCACTGAAAACGAAGGTGGGTGTGTGCGTGCGCGCGCGCGCACGCACGCACACACACACACACACACACACACACACACACACACACACACACACGGTATATCTCACTCAGCTCTATTGTTTTGGATTTTGGCTGCAGCCTATGGGAACCAGAGTGCATTCAGCATGCATTGTGGTGTCGCTCATTCAGACAGGAATGTTGAAGAATGTATATTCTTTCCCTTTTTTTATTTCTTCAAAGAGATTCAATCACAGCTCTGACAGGAGAGGGCAGGATCTCTGAGAAGACCTCCCCAGTGCTGGGAATTCATAGATTCTACCAGGTCCCTTTGCCTATTGTCCCTGGCAGTGCACTCCCCAGCAGCTCCCAGAGTCTTTGGCCAGCCTCCCAGCGCCTCTGGCTTTGATGTGTGGTGCAGGCTGTCCTCTGGCCAGGTTGTTGTTGCTGTGGCCTGGGCTTCACTCACCGAGTGCCAGGAGGGATGTCCTGTCTGCAATATACATTTCCACAGCCTTAGTCCTGAGGCTGAATCTGTCTTTGTGTCAGCCACAAGTGGCTGTCCCTGACTGCTCTGCTGTGCCTTCTTCAGGTGTCTGCTGGAGACAGGTTTGCACTCTGCCTGTCCTTTGGGAGGAGGGCCCGCCCTTCTGTGTGGGGGAAGACAGCTGCTCTCTCTGCCAGGTCCATTGTTAGTCTGAAGGGTTTTCTAGGCCTGGCTCCCTGGGAGAACCAACCCAGCTAGTTGAAGGGCTTCCTCTGGGGGCTGCACTGACCTTCATTTAGTCTAGGCCTAGTGGTTGGATTCCTGAAGACATCACTCCTGGCAGGGGAAGTCTTGCTCAGCTGAACCCTGTGTGAACCGTAATTCTAGGGATGTAGTTAGAAGCTGTGCTGCTGCAGATCTAAGTCTGTGACTTCTGGTGATTCCCCCTTGGAGGTTCTAAAAGCAGGTAGACTCGTGAACACAGAGGATTGCAGTGGCGGCTATCAAGGAGGATAAAATAATCCTGTGTTTCATAACTAGCCCAAAGCTATGCACTCCTCATCATTGTCTGGTGAGGGAGACTTATCACCGACGGTCTGTGTTCAGAAGGCCAATTCAGTTCAAACAGAAATTGCCTCAGAAAACCAAAAGAGATCTGTCTTGTCCTGATTTATATTCTAAGAGTCACTTGCTGTGTGTCTCACTGGATTTCCCACCAAGAGGAGTCTCTCCTTGCTGCTCTAGGAAAGCCCATCTCCTTTTTAGGGACAGCTGTTTACTTCTTTATGTGGGAGTTGATAAAGTCCCAGGATTTCATGGTTGCTTTTGTTTTCCTTTTCACTTTCTTTTCCCCACAAAAACTTACTTTGTTTTGTGTGTTTTTGTTCTTTGGTCCCCTCCGGTGAAATTTTGGCGCTCTCTTGCTGTCGTGGGTTTGGAGAAATGAAATAGTTGTAGTTGTCTTGGTCCCATGACATAGGGGAGAGTACCAGAAAGGGTTCTGAGTAGAGAGATTTGAGGGAAGGCAGGCTTTGTGGTTTCATTGGGGTATCTTATTCATATTGTATTTCATGTTCTGAAGCTGTTCATAAGTTAGACTTGATTTAGGTTTCTTATGCTGACAACATTTTCTCCTTGTTCGTGAGGGCTTGCATGTCCAGATCTGGGATGGGCCTATGGATGGAGGACAGTAATTCACTGCAGGAAGCGGAGTTCCAGGGCTCTACCTAGTAGAAGAGTTATGATTACAGGTGTCTTACAGTGTTCAAGCCTCGAAGTCTTGAAGTGACAGAGGTTTGGTAGGAAAAGCAAGTCCCAGGGATAGTTAATGTTAGTTCCTGCAGCGGCAGCAGCCTGCCTCAACACCTAGGCAGTGACATCATGGCCTGCCTCCAGGTGCCTTTCCACCATCAGGTGTGACAGGTGCACCTTTTAAAAGTGCCTGCCAGTCACAGCGGCCCTCACTTGCTTCTCTCTTACCTTTTTTTCTGGCCTGTTCTCTCTGTCTCCCACCCACGTCTCTCATGTCCGCATTTCTAGATGGCCATTCCCTCATTCACTTCCTCCCTTCCTCCTCCCCCAGTCACCCTCTTGCACTAACTCTGTTGCATGGGGGCATGTTTGCTTAGTGGCATACCTTGGCAAGGCCTGCCAAAAGGTACCAACTTTGCTTTTTTTGTTTGTTTTAATCCTTTCGCTGAATGCATCAGGCCAGTTGACATTACCGTGAAACACGGCAGGAGCATCCCAGTTTGTTTTCAGTGCCTCACTAAGGTGATGGAGTATGTTCTACGGCCAATGGAAGAAGAGTGGTCACCTGGCCTCGGGACGGTGCCCTGTCCTGATTCTTTTCCAAGTGCTTCTCCTGCCCTTGCCGGTGGCAGTTACATCCCCACAGTCCCATGTTACCGTCTTCACAATGGCCTCTTGATGGAATTTTTGCTTTCATAGAAATCTTTGCAGTTCACTGTTGCTTTTCTGTCGACAACTTTGTGCAGTACATCTAACATTATGTGGGCCAGCAGGAAAATGTTTCCGAGGAGGTTAAAAAAAAAAAGAAGGTATAATTCATGAATGATTTCATTCTGCTTCTGGGAATGTTTCTTCCTTGTTGCCAGTCAGGGTGGGAGGACAGGAAGAAGATGCTGTAGCTGAGGGTGTTGTGTGGGTGTGTGCCGTCCCAAAGTACTGTATAGGAAGCGTTTACTTTTTTTTTTTGCAATAAAAGTAATATTCAAACACTAACAGAAAATTATCAATTATGTTAGAAAGTTGTAACCTAATGATGTTGGAGCTGTTATTAAAGACGAATGTTAACCAGAGACATACATGTGCATAAATATGTATACCAAAATGATAATTTTGTGCTCCCAGGCTTACACCCAAAATGACATTCCTAACACTGTTACTGTTGCTAGTGAGCGAATTTGCATGGGGCAAAGGCAAGCTATCCAGTCCTCTCCATCCTTGGGTAGGATTATAGCTCTCAGACCTGAAAATACTTGAGTTGCAGTCTCTCTTCCTTAGGTTCAAAGTGGATCCTTGCTGGAAGTCTCCAGCGATGAGATCTTTGACCTCAAAGCAGGTGCACTGTAATTGTCTGAACTCTGCTTTCTTGCTTGCCTTGGAGGTCCATCTCGTTCTTCATTCCTGTCTACTTCCCATTCCACCCTGGGGCCTATACCTTCAGCGTATTTGAAGCCCTTGGTAACTGCTGTTGACTAAACTGAATGCTCCCTGCTCTCAGCAATTATTAGTTTTAGGATCTTCACTGTGCCTTTTAGCATTGAGCACTTACTCTTTTTTCTAAACATTTATTTATTTTTATTTTATGTTCCTTTTTCTGTCATGGGCATCGAGTCTCCTGAACTGGAGTTGCAGACGATTGTGATCTGCCATGTGGATGCTGGGAATTGAATCCGGGTCCTCTAGAAGTTCTTAACCAAGTAGCCCTCGCTCCAACTGCAGCACTACTCTTAAGAAACAATATGTGCATGCCCTCTCTCCACCCTGCATGCCTGTGATGTGTGTGTATGTATATGTGCGTATGTTGTTGTTGCTCAGGTCTCATGTCATAGACTTTATCACTTCCGGCAATGGCTACCAGAAAGGTAGACACTTAACCGGCTGGCTATTAGTTAAAATCTTGCTTCTCAAGCTGCAACCCTCATACTAGCACATGATCCATGTTTTAGTTTCACCTCAGACTTACAGAATCTAGAACGGGCATTATAATTTAACAAACTCCCCTGTTGACCATGTGTTTGTTAAAGTTTTAAAAAAGCACTGCCAAGACCGCACCATCTTCAGGTCTCTGCAGAGGCGCTGTTGTGACTTAGAAAGGTATCTGGCTATCAAGGAGTGCTGCTGGCCTTTCCTGTGACCCTGATGCTGGCTTTAGTCTTTAAGAATGACTGGTCCCACTTCGGACTGGCGAGATCGTTCCATCTGTAAAGCACTGGCCTTGCGAGAATGAGGATGAGTTCTGGAACCTAGCGCTCATGTTAAAAAAAAAAATAAGATTGGGTGAGGCAGAGACAGGGGGATCTCTGGGGCTAAGTGACCAGCCTGTCTAGCAAAGTAACAAGCTCCATGTTCAGACATATGCTGTCCCCCAAAATAAAGGAGAGCTATTGAGGAAGACACCCAGGGCCAGTCTTTGTGTGTGTGCTCTCTTCCTACCCCCATACATACACTTATACATGTACACACATATTATATGAACAAGAGATTCTGTGTGAAGTCATAATCTGTATTTATATTCTGGCTCAAACTATCCTTTCACACAAATCATACACAACTCTTCAGATGGTCTTTTGTAGGTGTCACATCAAGGAGCAGACAGTATGATTACTTTTGTTCCATAACTACTCCTCCTCCTCCTCCTTCTCCTTGTTCCCTCTCCCCTCTCCCTTCCCCCCTTTCCCTCCTCTCCCCCTCTTTCTTTCTCCTTGAACTGCTCACGCCCACTCAGCTTGCTATTTTGAACTCCAGGGAAGAAAATTTGTAGACATCTTGCAGTCTTTGAGGAACTATAGTTCAGATGAAATATCTGCCACTTTCTCTATGCATTGTCTTTCTCCGGTAAAGCAGAGAAATGGCTCATGTACTTTCACACCACTGAACACACGGAGTGGCTTCTAAAGTAAACACAGAACCAGTCTTGGTCCTTAGAATTCTCACAGGGACAATCGAGATGCTTCCTCCTTTCATTTGTGTGTGTTGACCTTCTCTTGCCCATCAACACAGCGCCTAGATATCCGGACCACTTATGCTATCTGAAATGTAACATTGCTTTGCAGTACCTATTGAGTATCCATTAAATCAAGGATGATGGCATATGGTTATAATTAGCATGCACCACAAAATGGAGACTGTTTTCAGCCCAAACAAATAAGTTCAAAATCTTTGATTATAAGAGGTCTTATGTAGCTCAGATTGGTCTCAAACTTGCAGTGCAGCTGAGGCTGACCTTGAATTCCTGATCCTCCTGCCTCTACCTGCGTCGTGGAGGCCTGGTATGTTATTATGTCTCCAGGTCACTTGCACTCCGTTTTCCCCTGTCTTTGAATCCAAGCCCTAGATGACAGAAGAAGCGGGAGACATTGGAGAATGGGGAGGGAGGAAGGTACTTGTCACTGGGCTGTCCGAGGCATTCATTTTTGTTTTAAATGAGCTCAAGGGTTCTTCAGATGGGGGAATAAATGGCAGATGGGGGAATAAATGGCAGATGGGGGTACTTTGTGGATGTGGTAGTGTTTATGTATAGTTTGATCTCAGTTTTGTCAAGAAAATTAAGCTGGTTGATTTAAGATAGGACTTATAATACTTATTGTCTACTTAATCACTGTTTAACCACATACAGGGGATATTATTCTGGAAGACTTAAAAAGAATTAGCACAATTAGTTGCTGGATAGGCATGATGTATTTTTAGCAAGTAAAATAGGAACGGGAAAGGGGGAAGGGGAGGCTAACAGAATGTGAACATTTATGGGATGTGAAAGTCAGAGTGTCATCCACACAGAGATAACTTATAATACAGTGGACTTGCTTAACATGGAACGTGAAAACTAAAGTCCCAAAATGACGTTGCCATTAATCACACCTAAATATTGCATTTATGATAAGTGCAATTTTAACCACAATCCAAATGAAAGTTTCTGAGTATGATTGAAATGAGGGGTAAAGAAGCCAGGGATTGAAGGCCGCCTAACCTGGAGTAAAGCAGCTGAGGACTTTGCAAGCACACAGGTGTATTCAAGATTGTTAGGACAAGAATAACAAGGAGCAGAAGGTTGTCCTTCCACAGACTCAGACACACCACACGCAGCCCAAATGTGTACCTGAAGCAGCCCAAAATGTGCATGCCGTGTTCATGCAACAACACAGAATCGATAGTTCAGTGCCGATCACATGTTACAGTTTGAATCAACGTTCCATCTTCAATGTGTGGACTGAGATAATAAAAATAGAAGCGAGAAACCGACTCCATAGACTCCAGATAAAGGTACAAAATAATCCAGCAACCAGGAGCTGAGAGGATGGTGCTGGCTGTTGTAGAGGGCCTGGGGTCAGTTCCCAACACCCATAGCAGTTGGCTCACAACTGCCTATAACTGCAGCTCTGGTATAATACAATTCACATACATGCACACACGCACACGCACACACACACACACTACATATAAGGCCATTTAACTATAAAAGTAAAGTCAGGACCTAAACATGGCCAACTTATATGATTATTTAATTTTTTTCATTAAAGATAAAAGACAAATTATTTTAAGCAGTAGAAGAATTGCTGTCACCATTAAAATAATAATAAAAAGAAACTTGAGGTACAACTTGAATTGAATAAACCTCTTTTATATGTCAAGTACAAAGCTAGAACATGTGCTAAATGTAGGATACTTATTTATTGTTGGTTGCTTTATAAGAAATTATAAATGCTTTGATATGGGTTAAATATGAGTTCATAAAATATTCCTGCCTTTCGATTTAATAATTTTTTCTGATAATATTTTAAGGAAAATAATATTTCCCATGATACCCATGAAAGCATGTGAAGTCTTTCCCCATATGGGACAAGACTAATGTAAGAAGTGACTTCATGCAGACCCTGTGGACTAGGACACGGCTAGGAAAGATGAGCAGCTCGAATACATGGAAATAAAAATTACAGACTAGTAAGTAAAAAAATCAAGAGTGCTTATGCAGTTCAAGGGCATCTGTTTAAATGCCAGTACTCGTATTGAGTTTGTGTAATAGAATAGGACCGTCTGTCTGGTTCAAATATTTACAATTTTGTTATTTAGTTCTAAGGAAAGCTAATATAAGTAACTAAACAGGGTGGTTGTGCTAACCAGGCTGTTAGGTGGCACCAGTGGTGATGGAATGGTCTGAAGTTTGTCGTGTTTGGCGTCCGGTCTCTCTTTGCACTCATTTCTCTTCACCTTTCTGTTGTATCCTAAACCAAGAAGCAATTTTAACAGAGTTAATACTCAGTCGGCTTTTTCTAAGGTGAGATGCCTCAATTTGAAAGGGGACACGGTACAAAAGAAACCAGGAAATCTGTTTCTGGTTGCAGACGCTGGGAGGTACTGACCTTCTGAGCCTCGGTTTCATTGTCAGTGAAAGGAGAGTGTTGGAAGATTGCTCAATGCTAGCCCAGGTGTGGAAGGACAGGGTGACTCGTGGTTACTCCAGCTGTTGGGAGCTATGTCAGCAGAGAAGCACTACCCAGAAAGTATCCCATGAGCTTGCGGAGCTTGGGCCCTGGGTACGAGCAGAGAAAACCCATCCATCTAGCCCCAGCCACGCAAGCCCAGCATTGTTGGCTTTGAGGCACTTTGCAGGCACAGAACATGTCCTTAAGTCATCTGAAATCACTGCTCATCCCCAACAACAGATAGAGAGTAGCTGCTTGTAGCTGTGTAGGTGAAAAGGCTGTTAGCATATGAGCCTCATAACAGATGGGCCTGACTGGTTGTCTTCAGAAGTTTTAGACTTCTTAGGAGGCAAAAATGATATAATTTAAGGGAACCCTATTCTATGTAAGAAGTGAGCAAGGCTGCAAAGGGATGTTAGATTTCAATGCTTGTCCAGATCAATTTCATGTTGTAACAAATTTAAAAAAATGAAATAACTGTCAAGCTTGAGGGCTGGGGAGATGGCTCAATGGGTAGAGTACTGGATGCAGAAGCACGAGGACCCAGCTTCAGATCCTCAGGCACCTATACACATGCAAAGCCAGGTGTGGCTGAGTACATCTGCAGTCCCAGGGCCAGGAAGGAGAAATGGAGATCTTGGCGGGGCTTGCTACCAGTCAGGCTAGCCAGTGGGTGAGTTCCTGGTGTAGAAAGAGTCCCTGTCCCAAAATGTACAGTGGCGCCCAGAAGGGAGACACTGGTACCATAAACACACGTGCATACACGACACACAGCCACATACAATGAGAAGAAGGGATCTTGAAGTCTAGAAAGTGACCAACTGAAAGAAGCATGCGCCAGCCTCTACATACGCCCAACCTGGCCTGTATTCACAAATTGTGCCATGAACCTAGGTACCATTGTCACTTGAAAGCCTTCGAAATGCTTGGATAACAACAAAAAAGGAAAGATAGATATTTTCTCAGCTTTAGGTGTTCAAAGACAGTGTTTGTGTTGTGCCATCTTGCACTTCATCGGATGATGATTTATTTATTGATCCAACAAAATTAACACACACAGAGACAGATGCAGACCCACAAGACACCAGCACACACAGAGATATGGAGATATGTGCTCGTGCACACACATTTACATAGGATGAACTCGGGGCAGGGGGACGGGGTGCAGGGCAGTGGTTGAGATCTTAGTTTGCAAGTGCAAGGCCTTGAGTAATATTCCCAACACCACAGAAATAAATGGATGGATAAGTTAATAAGCAAAGCACATGACATTTGTCTTGTCATCCTAATGGCAGGAACTCTGCAAGGATAATAAGGACTGTTTATCTTTGCTAATGAAGAAGTCTCTTGAGTCTATGCCCAAGTGAGCTTCCTGAATACCACTCAGTGAACAGCTATGAGGCCAGAATCTTGGCATAGATTTTCTTGAAAGGTCATACATATTCCTTTGACTACTATAGGCTCTTCTTGGATGTGGCTATTGTTATTTTTATTACCCATTATCAGCAATCTTTTTTGGAGTGAAAATCTTCTAAAACTAGAAGTGGATAGAGAATTTATTTCATGCTGGTTTCTTCTAAACACTGATTGATTTTATTAGCTTGTAGAGCAAGACTGGAGAAGTGGCTGTCTCATAATCCAAACTGTGCAATAAGAACCATGTATATATTATGGCTTTGGAATATAGGCTTGAACTTTGACTAGGATGGGGTTGTGTTTATGTTCGTTGACTTCAAAATACCGGCTTGTTTGGAAATACTGAATCTACCCCAGTGCGACCCGATTCAGGATTCCCTGGGAGCTGTGTAATTTTCTGTCATCTGCGCTTGTGCCCCATCCATCCTCCGGTGTCTATTTTAGTTTCTCTCCAGGTGAGCTATTGCTCGCTTTCTCTTGGAACTGCTCCCATAACTGAGACAGTAATTTGATTTCTGGACCTCAGGACCGGCATTGCGCTGGCAAGACGAGTGGAATGTGCTGTTTATATTTGTAATCAGCTGTCCATAAGGCTTCACTGCTGTGAACAGCTGTTGGGGGAAACAAGACAGCATGCTCGGAATGGTCTGGAAACCCATCCTACTGAATTCTTTTCAAGATGGTTTGATGGCTCTTACGAATAAGTCACACATCTAGGTGGTAGTGTCTGTTCCTCAGCAGAAATTGATGTAGCTAAGATTTAATGGCTTTGGTGAAGCACAACCTACATCTTTGTTGTGTTCAGCCAATTACAGTAATCAATGGGGGTTATTCCAGAACGATCTCCATGGTTGCTTGCGTGTGATTTTTAATGTCCTTGTATTATGTGGTCAATTGTTCCCATGTGCCTATCAGGGTTGGAAATAAACTCTTTCATCTCCCTCTGTGACTTTAATCTCTCTATGCTTGAACATTCATTTTGTCCCAATCATAAAATTTACCAAATACCCAGTTACCAAATACTTTTGTTACTCTGTCGCACGGTACCAGAAAAGACGTATATTTAGTCCCGATTTGAATTTTGTATCGTTAGGTTACAGAGAGCATCCAGCTCCCCATTGAAGTGCTCTTCTCTTTGTGTTTTCCTTAGGTGAAGTCTGTGAGTTTTGTCAAAGACAATGATAATCAGATCGACTGGAAAGATTAAGTGAATTGATTTGATTGGAACCTTCTCTCAACAGTCAGCAGATAGGTAAGTGAATGTACACGCTTTCTGTGGTTTCACTTCAGTTACCAAAGTGTGAGGTTAAGTGGGCGTTAAGTGAGATTTTGACAGGAATAGTTCGAAGCCCTCAAAATCAGTGCTAGACCTTGGGGCTGTGACTTCAGTGAATGTCTTTGTAAATCTGTCCTGCAGCTTTAAGAATTATTTCAGGTTTAAAATTGTGTGTTCGATGTGTTTGGTGTATGTATATGTCTCTCTGTGTGTGTTTGTGTGTGAGTGATGAGGGGGGGATGTGTGCATATGTATGGTATGTGTGTGTGGTATATGTGCATGGGTGATGTGTGTGTAGGGTGTATGTGCATATGTATATGTGGTGGTGTGCATGTGTATGCAGGTACACAGGCCTGTGTATACAAAACCTAGGTGAGGATGTCAATATATTCTGCTCTATGCCTCCCTGCCTTAATCGTTTGAGAGGGGCCTCTCACTGACTAGACTTGGACACAGCAAGCTCCTGAAGCCCTCCTTGCTCTTCCTCTTTAAGACTAGAGTTATAAGCAAATACTAAGGCTACGCCTGACTTTTCACCTGGGTGTTATGATCTGAACGTAGACTCTCACGCTTACTGAGCAAGTACTCTTACCCACTGAGTCATTTCTGTTGTCTTTGTTCTCTGATTTGGCTTGAACAATGGAAAAATTTACCATTTGAAATTGCTCCTTTTATCAATCATTCTGTTATATTGCATTGCATTATGTTAGATGCAGAGGATTGAACCCGCGCCCCTTGCAATGCTAACTCCAGATTCTACTAAACCCCTTTTATTGTATTGGTAATTTTCTTAAAATCTTGGATCAATATGTGACTATCCTGTTTTGCTTTGGGGAAAATCCGCGTGTGAGTGAGTGAGTGTGTGGGTGTGGCGTGTGCATGCGCATGTGTATAACTGCATCTTACTGTACTTACATCTAAGATACAATGAACTTTTAAGGAAATCCCACATCTTGCCATATTAAGCCATTTTGATGCCATGGAAATTTCAGTTTGTGTGCGACATGATCAGACATGTAAGTCAGGACTTGCTCAGTTGACCTTCATGTTCTGCTAGATAGCACTGGAGGCTCCTGAGACAGAAAATTGAGAACCAGGAGGTGTTTGGGCTGTTCCCATATCGCTAGGGACTGCCAGAATTTAGTGGGAACAGGACTTTGGCTACTCTTAAAATGTCAGCATAGTAAAGCCTGCTCTCTCAAACAGATTTTTGGCATCAGAAAGTCTAAATGATTCTGATTTTAGGGCTTGGTAATTTTTTTTTTTAACACAGGCAAACTCATGCTTTAATTAACCCCTTGCATAGTAACAGAGAATTTTGGGGGAAACTGTTTTCCTAATTTAGGTCACAAGATTGGAATTACTGAAGTCTTACACGTTTTCCATGATGCTAAAATTCTATACCTTGCTATTTAATTTCTCTTCAAATAAACCAGAGCCATTTAAAAATCCAGTGAGTGTTGATGAATAAGGGAAGGAAGTGTCTAATTACTCAGGGAGGAGGTTTCAAACAAAACCAAACACCTATGTTTGTTTAGCTGTGAGTCTTTAAAGGTGCCATTGCTAGGTAGTCTCTCGCTGATAACAGTGTCTGGACTGGCTACCAGCAGCTGCCTTATCTGAGGTGATTTGTCTTGAGGCCTCAGCCTTAGATCTTGCTTTCTTTGTGTAGCCTCTGGACATTCAGGAGAGGAGAAACTTTGGATCTAAAAACTGCAGGGAATCTTTTTCCTCCTGCCTTGTAAGGTTCAGTATTCAAAACACATTTGTGACTACCAGTTCTCATTGTTATGCACATATAGGCCATTTGGGGATAGTTTTGGATACTTAAAGAGATATCAGGCAATCAGATGAGACTCTCATCAGGAAGAGAGATGTTTAAAAAGTTTCAAAAGCAAAGCTTGATTGTGTTTAGTAGTTACTGTGTATGTCAGAAGATGAAAATTAATACCCCAAACCATCAACTTCAATATTACTCACAGGCTTGGCTCTTATTCTTCCTCCCAGTGTGTGCATCACAGTGCTCACATTCAGTTTCAACTTGTGAAATGTAATGTCAGCTATGTAGAAGAGACTGAAAGTGGACATAGCCTTGCTGCTTGAGCCCTGGGCCTCTTGGACATTAGCTCCTTGAAAATACTTTTTGTTTCGTGTTACTTAAGTGTGTTACTTAATCCATAACATTCTCCAAAGATAAAACATGTGGTTGACCAGAAGCAGGAGCCAGTGACTATTAGTAGGAGCCAGTGACTATTGATGATCATGAAAACAGTAGTTAGTGCTAACAGTTGAACAGGAACTGTTTGGACTGTATAGGAACTACATTCTGTCCACTCCATGCCTGGTGGTTCTTTAGCCTTACCAGCATGGGCCTACCTCACAGAGATGGCCTGTTTTCTCAGTTCATCCAGATGCTGTTTTAGGAAGGGTTTCCTGCTCTACGTTTTTCTTGTAATGTGGACAGACAATATGGTCAGTGACTTCTCATAGACTTTAGTGGTAAATTTGACCATGTCCTCTCACTCAAGGAATTTTCCTCTAAATAATAAAATATTCACCATCACAAATTTGTGGCATATAGAAAGATACTGCAAAGAAGGAAATTCTGCAGCCATTGGAATATTCATTTTATGGTACTTCCTGTCAAGAATAAGAAATGTGAATTATTTTATCTTTATAATAATGTTGGTTTTTATACACTGCTGTTTTCCTTCAAGGTGGTAATGCTTTTGACCAATCTTAACATTATATATCTAGCTAAAACGTGGGTTGGTAACCGTTGGTTCTGATCTATGTTCAGGTGGAAGTGTCATTCATTGAATGGGTAGATTTATTTAGGAATTTGATAAGTGCTGTCTTTGCATTAGAGGGAAGAGAAAATATTTTAGCCTTTATTGAGCAAGCTGTATAATTGAAGGTCCTAGCTGTAATTTCACGGTCATTTTAAAGTAAGAATTAAGAATCCATATTTATTGGGAATATTGGATTTCAAAGTCGTAGTTAGCTTGTCCAGAATGATATAACTACTACAGTTATTAATATTTAGAATCATAAATTGTTGAAGTCTTATGCTAAGAAGTACAAAATGCCTATTTCTGATGTCTGTCAAAATTGCTATATTTTGTGATTTGCTCAGACCCATTGTTCAGCCTTCCATAGCTCCCTTCTCTTCTGATATGCCCATATATGTTTTTTTATTCTCCTCCTGATTTCTAAAAATTCTGAAAATAAAAGAAAGCACTTTCTTGTATTTGGACACTTTTCAGCTGCTCAGATGGCATCCATCAAACCTGCTGGACTTACTGTGGCTTCTCCTGTCTTTGCAGGCAATTAGCTCCTGTCTTGTCGGGGTATAGCCTACGAACTGTTTCCTTTTGTAAGAGGGCAGTTTTGTAGATTTTCATGTGCATGGAATCCATTTCATTGTAAATCCCTTCTTTTTTATTATAATTGAAGAGGGTATCATACATGTTTGAGTATTGACAAGAGAAACTAGACCATTGGCTGTTAAGAGAATCAATCAGTACATGACTTCCAGTGACCTGACTTTGTTCTTTTTTTTTTTTTTTTTTGGTTTTTCGAGACAGGGTTTCTCTGTGGCTTTGGAGCCTGTCCTGGAACTAGCTCTATAGACCTGGCCGGTCTTGGAACTCACAGAGATCTGCCTGCCTCTGCCTCCCGAGTGCTGGGATTAAAGGCATGCGCCACCATCGCCAGGCGTCCTGACTTTGTTTCATCATTATAATAGACCCGTATGGAGTCCATGAGTTACTACTCGATTTTATGAGCTATGTGGTTCCAGTTTTCAAAAAGTATTTCCCTGAATTCTTCAAGCGTTTCACTTGGCCACACATTTCATTCATTCATGAAATCAATTTAGTCAACCTATTTAGTCAATCAGCATTCATTAAGACAGTCATACGAGCAACACACATTTCAGCCCATGTCTGTTCTATAGCTATTCAACATCCTGATGGAAGGCTGCTCTTGGATTTAACAGTGTTCTTTTCTGTAGAGTTATTTCTGCCTTTTTTTCTTTGGTTTGTACTGTATGATGGCTGTGTGGGGAACTTCTCATCAGTTACTTCCCGGACCTCCGCTGTGAAACTGAGGCTCTGTGTGCCTTGTTTCTGTGTGTGTTAGCACCCAGTGTCATAGTTCATCATTTGCAAACAGTGTTCACCTGTGTTATCGCCTGCGCGAAAACAGCTCCGAATGCTTTAGTTTGTGTGCAAGGAAATGAAGGCTATGGCTGGAGAGCTGGGTGCTACAGATAGTGGCTTAGTCAAAGCCACAGCCCCAGTGAATTAATCACAGAGACAGAACACAACCCTGATTTACATAATGTCAGCTGGCATGTCACAGTCACCGTGAGGGCATGGGTCTAGTTGATGGACGTTATCCAAATATTGGAGCTTTGCGGATACGGTCAATACAGTCTTGTTTAGTCTGATTCATATAAGGAAAGGGAAGCCATATTGAAATTATAAGAATTATCAGATTTTAGGGATTCTCCAGCCCAGAAGATCGAACACCAACCTGGCATCCGAATGTGCAGTTTTCAGAGCCCTGACAGGTTCAATCTAGTTTACCCAGTCATTCTCCCCAACCTGAGACTCTTGTCATCGCCAAGCAATGCTCTACCGGATTCAAAATGAGTTCTCGGATCCAGTCTCCTTGGTCAGTTTCAGCGCTTCTTATAAGTTCTTAAAGTGGATAATGGACCAAACCACCTCCACAGAGCTTCTCATTTTATGTTTGAACATAATGCCACGGTGATTTCGTATCCATGAATTCCCAAATGATAAGTTAACTTTCCCTGCTGTACTATATCTGCTCTGTCTGTTGTTGACACTAAAGATTGCTGACCTTTGCTGATGTCATAGTCTGGTGAACATCTTCATTTTAGAGTTACCGGTCTTTCTGTTTTATTTTATCTGGCCTCGGAATCCACTCAGCCCTTCTATTCCTCTCATGTAACTTCTTGACCTTTTTCCTTGTGTTTGTGTGTGTGTGCGCGCGTGCGAGCTTGGTAGCACGCACACACATGACTTATGGTGAAGTAATTTATGTGAATTGTGCCTTTGTTGTGCTGTGTATCTAAAGTCCCCACTTGAGAGCAACCGTAGATCTTTGTTTTATCCATATCTTTCTCGGCCTGGGGGAAAATAAAAAGGCTTGAGCAAAATAGTTGACATCTCGTAACTACTTGTTGGATTTCATTAAAATATTTGTGAATTTCCTTTCAAAATTCAAGTTAGAGTCTGAGAAATTGATGCGTAGATAATGACCCCATGGCATTCGTGATATGGATCAGTAGATCTGACTCTTACTAAATATCCGCAACAGGGTCAGTAAGGACAAATTTCCAAGCTTTTCGTGCCCTTTTTAATGTTTTCATTTGGAACTTTATTATAAAAAGGTAGCAAATGAGAAAAATCATGTACCAAGACAAACCAAACCCAAAGGCTATATGTTTAAGTATAGATGAATATATTCTATAGTTTAGTATAAAATCCACGAGAAGTTCCATAACTTCCACTCGGAATGACTGCTCTGTGGAACTCCACCCTGGGTTTTCTCTTTCCTTGAGTTATGCTGTCTTTGGGTCTAGTACCTTCTTGAAGTGTAAAATACAAATGCTCAGTGTAAAACAAATACCATGACAACAAAAACAGTTACCTGTGGAAAGACACATGAGACGAAATGACATGGGACCAGTGGTTTAGGGGTAAAAAGCCGAGCCAAGATGGCCCTGTGGCACTGGCACTGACTGCAGAGTGAAGGCCTAGATGCTTCCTGGAGCCCCGGGTGGGGAGGTGCTGAGTGTTTTTGAGTAGAGGGCCCTTTAGGAGGCTCCTGTGAGTTGTGTTCCCTGGTAGGAGCACAGCAGGGTAGGGTAAGAGGGTGAAGCAGTCACTGGGGACTTAGGGTGTGCTCACATTAAGTCACTCAAGGGCTGTCACCTAGTGGCATTGCCCTTACTGTCTCCTCCCACACTTGTATCACAGACAAAGGCCCTGCCTAGCTGGCTTAAGGGAATGTTTGCTTCCTAGGCTCAGGGACGTCTTTCTCACTTGCTTTTCCTCCTCAGTTCCTCACACCCCAAATTTTGATTGCCCAGGCTTCTGTGGTGCCCTTAGGCCCTATTTACTTCCTTCAGGTTCTCTTTACACTAGTACAGCTCACCACCCCTGGTAACTGTTGCTGTATCCTGTGTGTCCCAGGGCGCCGTGCCCAGGATTGTCCTTCCCAGCTGTACCTAGTGGGCCTTGTCATCTGACTTCTTTGTGAAGTGGGGGTAGGGCAGTTGTTGGGGACCTGAGTTGGAGTAACTGGGCAGTACAAAGGACTGACAGGCCACAGACAATTGGAAGAAAAGTATATAGGAAGCAGTGAGGGAATCCTGATTGGATGGAGACTCCCCCCCCCCCCCCCCCCCGTGCCTCACTCACTCTGTGTGTTTTCCAAAGTGCTCATTTTCATGCGTATGCTCTGGAGGTGGGAGCAGGAGGCTTTGAACCCCAAGTTAAAATAATGACTTTTCACATAAAAGGAAAGTGAAGAGAGATGCCAAGTTGGGTAGTGGCATGATCAACTTGATTTTATGTATTTGAGATAATAACAGACAAAATGCCGTGTATCTTACTCTTTTCGTTTTTCATGAGGCTTCATCGTTAAAAGTGAGAACGCGCAGGAAAAGTTGCGTCTTCTTCCTCTTCTTGCTGTTCTTTCAGCTCATTAAGTATTCCCAAAGATTTAGGAGGGGTTCAGGTTTTTTTTCATCCCTAACCCTTGCCATGATTCCCCAAGAATTCACCTCCGTGGGAACACATTACTTTTCAGTATTTCCATGAGCCTGAGTGTCTCTTTCAGCCAAGACAGACAGGGGCAGAGCTGCCTTTTCCTTCTGAGGAGCATGACCCCTGCCCTTCATGACTTGCTGAAGTGGCACAACTCAGCGACAGTTTGACCCTCGCAGCCCTAGGTGGTGCACAGACGCATACTTTTCTTTTTCTGTGACATATGTCGCTTGACAGTCTGGTTCAGGGAAATGGGGGGGCGGGGGGAGTATTAAGCACCAAAATAAAGACAAATATACCAGGTGCTTGAATGAATTTATTCTTTCAGCTGGTGATGTATTTAACACCCAGAAAAACTTAGGTTTTTAAGTTTGATGGTAGCAATGAGTTGACTGGTTTGGTATAATCCACTGCTCTTCCCGTCCATAGAGGTGCGTTTTCAGCTCAGAAGAGCTATTCTGGATTACGTTAGTTTACGAGCATCCTATGATCCTGTAACTGCCATTACCTTTGTCATTACTCTGTGTAGTAATGATGAAAGCGAACAAGTGGTAAGTGTAGGGCAGCGAGTGTATCTTAGATCTCAAGTCATGAAAGATTTCCATTAACAGAGTGATTTGTGCACAAAATAAATAATTCATTGACTGCAGCGTGGCTTGCTTCTGTCATCATCTTTAAGTGGAAATTTGGAGAACACCAGTCATCGCAACCGCCAACACTGCTGGCTTGAGCCCTCATCCCCCCCCCTTTTTTTTTGTAGAACTTGAGCTTTTTTGGCTACTTGTGAAAACTTTAGTTTTGTTAAATTCAGGGAACGTCTAGTCGATGCAGTTCTGCCACGTGCAGGTTAGTGTCCAGGAAGTAGAGAGGAGAACGGAGTAAGGAGTGGTATTTACCTGACTTGAATATAGGGAAGCTTGTAGCCATGAGTCAGGGATGTCGAAAGAGAAGGCTGTGTGACATCTGTGCTCTCATGGGTGTCGCGGGTTAGGGGGAGGGGGCCTCGAGGATCAGATAGGATTTCCTAAGGATGACTTTAAACAAAGGGAAAATCGTGTCAAATGGGAGGAATTGTGCCCACCTGTAGCAAGGCATGGGATGGATATTATTGTTTTAAACACGGACTAGGGAGGAAGCGGCGTATTTGAGACAGCGTTGTTGAATGAGGAGAAGATGTGGAAGGAGAGACGTGGAGGCCGGCTAAAGAGTAGAGAGAGCCTTTCAGTAATTATAACCTATGCTTTGCTTTAGAGAGAACTGGAGGAATCTTACCACACTTTTAAGCTAAGGAGACACACAACTGGCTTATGGGGAGGATCTGATTAAGTCTTATTTAATGACAACACTGAAGAGAAAAATCGGAAGAACTGGAGGTAGATAAGCCAGGAGGCTACTAGTTCTCTCTGAGTTCTGAACTCAGATGGTTGTAGGAACACAAATAAGGAGACAATTCCGAGAGATCACAGTAAGTAAATTATCTGTTTGCAGGGTATTTTCTTGTCTGACTTTGAGGGCTTTGAGGGCTTTGAAGGCTGAGACAATTCAGTGTCTTTAGTAAATGTCAGGGAATCAAACCAAATTACAGAATACCAGCTAAGCTCCATACATTATCCTGGGTTTTGAAATATGTATTGTGGAATATGAGAATTATTCTACCTAAAATAGATGAATATTATTTGGGAATTTTACATATGGACTCCGTTCCCTAAAATTCAGAGCAGGCTTATTTAAGTGCAATGGTGGGAGCTGAGCAAGGGTCGTGGGAATAATGTCAATTCTGTACCAGGAAGGTGGAAAACGTGGCGGGAACCAGATGCACAACTTGGCCTTGAAACTCAAATCTAGTACTTGGAAGTGTTTTAGTTACATGTCTATTTTTTTTATGTTTGTCTCAAGTATTTAAAAGAAGCCAATGAAAGGAAAGATGATTTATTTTGGTTTAAAATTACAGAGGCTTCAGTCCATGGCCACTTGGCTACATCACTGTGAGGCTATGGTGGAACAAAACTGCTTACCATGTGGTGACCCGGAAGCAGAGGCTAGGGACAAGATACCTTTTAAAGCCCAGCCCTCAGTTGCCTTATTCTCCTCACCAGGCCTCTGCTCCTACCTCCCAAATGCCATTACATCATGAATCCATTACTGGGTCTGTTTGTTAGAGCAATGCCCTCATGATCCAATCCCGTGATGTTTAGATGCCTCAGCTGGGGACTCCTGGGGGAATGCTGTGTTTGTAGACTGTACCGAGCTGTCGGAAATGCAGTTGAAAATAAGACAGGAAAGCGTGAGAAAGCCGAGGGAGGAGGAGCTTGCTAGAGAGAAGAGCTCCTCCTGAGAGTTACATCCTGAGCTGAGGGCCCTGTTTTCTTGGTGGGGAGCAGGGGCTATGCTAAGTGTGTGAAGGTTCAGGGTGTCCGTCAATGCCAGGATCCAAGAAAGGGCCAGTGGCTGCCGCCATGGATCCCAAACAACCATGACAAAGTTTCAGTGTCGAAGTGGGGGTAAGCATGTTTGGAAAGTTGTTGAAATGAGGGCAAAAGCATTTTGAAAGTTATTTCTTGTCTTGAAGATGTAATCAAGCACATCCGCGAGCAGGACCGAGCTTTTTCTCCGTGGTTTCTCCTTGTTGGGTAAAGTTTATATAAACCCCGGGGAAGATCTTTGTGTTCTGGCTGGTCTTAGAGGCATCGCTTGAGAATGTGTTTGTCCTGCGAAGTCTCTGCCGATTTCAAAATACTGCCGAAAGTGTTGGATTTCCTGCTACCAGCTCCCCACCCCCTCCTTGCATCCTCCTCAGTTCCTCCTTCCCACGTGGTCCCTTGGGCACCCTGCTGACGGTGCCTAGTGCACTATACACCCTTGGCTTAGGTCAGGGAAGTCCTCGGGCTCTCCTTGGCCCATGGCCCACGTAGAAGGAGATTTCTGCGGAGAACAATCTAGGGAAGTGGGTGTGGGAGGACACACACAGGACGCGGTCGCACACACGCGCATGCGTACACCTACTAGTTCTTTTCCTGTTCTCAGGGATACTAATGGACAGATGACTAGACAAACCACACAGTCACATACAAGGGCACATTGTGTCATATCCTGAAGAAGGAGAGGGTTGTGGTCTGGAATTCAAGCAACAAGTAGGAGGGATAGAATTTATATTTTGTTTGGTTTTTCCTGTCTGTATATTTTTAAAGAAATTATTCTGAGCAACTGGCACAACAAAGAAATTTTCATGCAACTCCCCATATTATTAAAATTATGTGGATGTATTCAACTTGTACTGATATAACCTTCGATTTTTGAAGAAATAGGAAGAGTACTTAAAAGGCAGGATGGAGGAAAAAGCATGAGCTCTGTAACGCACAAGTGCACAAAGAATATGAACACGTCTGTAGTCATGTGTCCACTTACTGATGGAGCCTTTAATCACTGAACATTTTCTGAGTTCCCTTTTTCTCCAGGCTAATGACTAGGAAATGCAACTGAGTTGGGCAGAGACTTGCAAAATTTTAAACAAAGTGTCTTATGGGGAAAAAAGCCAATATAAGCAGGCTTCCCAAGATTACAGGAAGAGAGTTTGTCTGAAAGTCCATTTATAAGGTGACTATTAGGTACTTATTCCCTCTGTGATTTGTTTCCTGCTTCTTTGGGCCCCACATTTTGTTGAGCCTGTGAGAACTCTAACTAGGTCTCAGAAGAACAGCATGGAACCTGCTAGGCTTCTGAGGAGATCCTGGTGACCCAGCCTTCACTCCTGCAGCCTTGGGACTCTCTTCTTGGTGAATACAGTGGACAAGGTGCCTCACAGGGTACTGGCTTCCCGCTGGGGTCTTAGCTGAAGCCCCCTGGGCAGATGGGGCCCCTGTGCTTGTCTGTGTGCCCACAGACTGCGTTCTTTCCCCATTTCTGGAAGCATCAGTAAAGATGCTATAACCAAAGAGCTGAGGACCCGCGTGCGCTGGAGACTTAAATCCAGACTCCCAGAGTTTAGTTGCGTTTTTAGTATCCTGCTCCTGTTTCACACTCATCATTTTGTAGTTTTCTTTTGTGAATGATGAGTTTGGGTCTTGCAGGATTTGTCATTTTTATTTAGCTTGTTTATGTTACATGAGGAAACAAGGCCCCCATTTTCTCCTCCTTACTTGTTCTGTAGCACAGATACGTGAATGTTTGGTTATGTGTAGCAGGCTGGCAGGTTCATCTCTGTTTCAAATAATCAGAAATTCAGATTTAACCAAGAGGCTAGGGGCCGTTGCTCTTAATCCTTAGTTCTTTTTTTTCTGAAGCAAATAAAAATGTGTTTTACGATATAAGGACAAGTGGCAATAATTTTCATTATGCCAAGGCTAAACTTAGAGTCTTATTGTGAGTGAATATTAACATATGTTTTTTACAGTGACTAAGATATTTTAATTTATTATGAATTTTGAAGTATATTAGTATTTTAAAAACACGCTGATAAAGAATTGGAAGGTTTCCTTTTTAACTATGGTGAAATATTAATGTGAATTTTGAATTCTAGAAAGAAAAAGATAATTTCATTTTATATGATTTTTCTACATATTATACATTTGCACCTCCATTATCTTTTCAAACTCTGTATCTTCTTGCATCTTACATATATGACTTTAGAGAAAAGAGAGAAACTAGCCCGATATACACATCTGGATCCTTCATTCAGGATAGGGATTGGTCCGCTACTTTTGCTTTTCATTTTGCAAGAGACACCAGTGTAACTGAGTTGTCAGGGGCCTAAACCACACATGGAAATGGATGGGTGGAGATGGAGCAAACTTTTCTATCTGATCTAGAAATGTAGGAAATTATCAGCCAACTGCAGAATTCTCTTTGAACACTTGCATGTCAATGGATGTAGCATTATGGAATGTCTAGAAACATAAGTGCACTTAATTAATTAATTAGTTTGTTTATTTAGGGCTTTGTGGGGGAGAGGTAGGGTTTCGTGTAGCTTAGGGAAGCTTTGAAGCTAATCGTGTAGCCAAGGATGGCCCTGAACTCCATATGGTCCTGCCTCCACTAACCAGGTGCTGGGGTGACCGGTATGTTGTGAGCTGAACCTCTTCCAGAGGACAGACACCAGACTTAAAGTGCTTTGGTTACTTAACAACTTTTCTCTGAGTTTCCTGCAAGCAGCTACACAAAAGTCTGGGGGCCTACTTTTGATTCCTAAGTTCCTTGAATATATATGTAGCAGTGAAGAGAGTCTTCTAAGAATTAAAAAATAAATGACATTTTTAAGAAGCCAAATTCAGAGGTTGAAAAGACATTTCTAAATCAAATACACAAAACCAAACTCGTATTTTTTTTTTGAGGAAGCTTTATTTTCAAGAACCATTCTACCCTGTGCAACGTGGAGGGTACAAGCTCCATTCTTTCACGCTTCCCCTTAGAATTCAGAAATGAACTAGTAAGCAAAGAGAACCTTAAAATACATCTAAAGGGGGCTGGAGAGATGGCTAGCCAGTCAAGAGTGCTTCCTGCACTTCCAGAGAACCTGAGTTCAGATGCAGCCCAGACTTGATAGCTCACAACTGCTTTTCACTACAGCTTCCGCAATGCACTGCTCTCTTCGGGCTTCCTTAGGACGTGTGCAAGTTTGCACGCACACGCACACACATGCACATACATACACACATCATGCACACATGCACAGAAGTGAAAAAATTTAAATATATGTATGTATGTATGTATGTATGTATGTATGTATATATTTGTGTATCTGAGCCAACCATGGTAGCATATTCTTTTAATCCTAATACTTGGGAGATAGAGACAGGCATCTCTGTGAGTTCAAGGCCAGCATGGACTACATAGTAATTTCCAAACAAATTAGGGAGAAACAGTGAGACTTTGTCTCAAAAACAAAATAAAACTACATACACACACGTATGTTGTATGTGTATATATGTATGTATGTATATGATACTTATCGAAATTTTAATAACTCATTATATCTGCTTTACTCATGATATATTTTATGTGCACAGATTTGATACATTTTAGAAATCTGATGAAAAATTTAAATTGAAAAAAATTAATTCAATTTAAGCTTGGCATCGGGAGTTATTCTTCAGAACAGATGCAAATAGCTAATATTTTTTACAGAACACATTTTCAATTCTTTTAAACTAATGATAACACTATTAGTGAAGACTTTTCTTAAGATGTCTAAGAGAACTGAATCTGAAAGTGTTCTATAAAATTTCAATAATGACCATAATTAGATACACTTAGAATTATTTGTTTAATTATATAAAATAATATAAGGAGATATAGACTTTATATGTTTGGTTTTCTAGCATAGGAACCCTTCACATAACATAACAACGCACACACACACACTCACTCACACAAAGTGGGTTTCATTATATGTCTTCAAAATCTCTAAAATTCCTTCTGTGTTTGAGACAAGAAAGTCAATATTCCTTTTACCAAACATTAATACATATTATTGTGAGTTAGTCCCTCAATCTAGATGAGTAAGAAACATCTTTCCCCCAGCCTTTGAAATAGAAAAGGGACAATTCTATTCAAAATATTCACTGTGTTCATTAAGTTGTTAAAATGCTTGATCCAAGATTTGTCCTTAGAGTTTATGTAATGAACAATGGCCAGAAATATAAAGTGATGTTTTTGGAAGCCTGCTATGTCCTCCTTGGCCTTCGTTACTGGTGTTCACCCCACTAGACACTCATTGTAATAAGTCTGAGAAGGGCACACGTATGGGTCTGAAGGTGATGGAGAGGAGCCATGCCGGAAGAGAGACGGAACGAAGATGAAAGAGGGGCTCAGCTAAGTCTTCATTTTGCCTGTAAGTAATTTCATCAGACTCCGGCTACAGACTCCATTCATCCTTACTCTTCGGACACATTCCCACTTGAGGATCAGCTGTGGTTTAGTTTTTAGCTGGAAAGCAGAGGTGGCCCAGAGGGACAATGGGGGCCATGTGTGTTGCTTCCTTACTTCCTCTGCCTGGAGGGACAATGGAGGGGACATGTGTGTTGGAGCCGAGTGAACATGTCACACGGGGAAAATCCTGGGCGGAACTCATTTTCTGACAGTGGTGGAAAAGGAGAAAGGATTGCAAGCCAAGCTTAGGTTGGGTCTTAAAAATTTATAACTTGGGAGAAAGTCCTAGCTGCCAGGATTTGTTGGGCATCAAGTGTAAGAGTTCAAGTGAAGGCTCCCCGACATTTTTTTTTAAATTTAATCAGTGATGAAATCTTTGTCTACAAAAACCATGAAGTTGCTAAGGATTTATTCTTGGTTGCTCAAGTTGGAGATTTGTTGGGGGTAATTTTCTGGCTCCTTTTTTTATTGTTTTGAACAGCAATTAAATCTTCATCAGCTAAAGAATTTGAACTATCCTGTTAATGTATTTTACGTGGGTCAGCTTGACAAGCTTGTTTACTTTTCATTGTCTGAAGCTTTCGATTTGGAGCAGAATGCCTCTTTTTAGGTTTTGTGCGGGGGGTGCTTTTTCTGTTTCTGAACATAAGAAGATACATATGCCAAGGTTCTCACTTTGTCTATTCCCAGTGACCTAAAAGATTTAAAATAGATCCAGGAATGCAGCTCAGTGAACAGAGTACTTGCCTAGCAGTCTGGAAACCTGGGTCCCATCCTTGGCACCCTATAAGCCAATCATGGTGGCCCATACACTCAGAAGTTCAAGGTCATCCTCTGTCACATAGTGAGTTTGAAGCCAGTCTGAGATACAGAAAGCCCTGTCTCAACATGGGGCTATGGGACGATGGCTCAATGAATGAATAAAAGCCATGCACTTTAGCCTATGTCTGTGATCTGGGCACTCCCATGAAGAGATGGGAGACAGGAAGGAGAATTCCCAGAAACTTTAGAGCCAACTAGCTTTATGTATCAGTAGAAAAACAGAGAATCTGTCTCATACAAAGAGCAGGTGGGGACTTTGATACCTGAAGTGGCCTTCTGATTTTTAAATGAAAAGTGTGGTGCACACACATTTGTTCCCCCACAGTAATGTGCATGCCTTCGGACACATGAGCTCACACACACACACACACACACACACACACTACAAGTGTATGCACACACACATAAAACCAATCAATACTAAAATTTAGTTATGTTAAAATTATACAAAACATCATTATATTTATTCAGAAAATAAAGTATGAGAATTTAAAATTTTGTAAGCTATTTCAAAAAGCTGTTTTAGCAAATATCCAAAATTCTTCATTAAAAACAAGTCTACATTATAATAAATAAGTAAAACATTTTTGATCCGAAATTATTCTAACAGTTCAAGCATATATATACATATATATATACGTATATATATATATATACATACATACACTAATAAATTATTCTAACAACTGCTATGTGTATATTTAAGTGTAACCAAGTCTCAAGCTGTTTTGGTGGAACTACAGCCATGTGCAGATTTAGTCTGAAGTGTTGACTTATATGTGACTATAAATAATTAGCATCATGTTTCCTGTGGCCGACATCTTTGCTAATAGCAGACTAAGAAGGAATGCTTAATTGCAAAATAGTCGTCAAGTATCGTGTGCAATTGTTGTAAATGCTGCAGTAGTTCACCAGCAGCTGGGGAGCCACTGGCCAGATAGAGCACTGAGCGAGGGAAGCAGAGAGATGCTTGGTGTGGCTGTCTATTGTTGTGCAAGAATCTTTTGTGTTCGTGCTCACAGCCACAGCTAGGCACTATAACTTTTATTTAACCCAAGCATTAGGCAGCCTTAAACCTGTGCACTTGGAATGGTGTCTACCTACACACTCGTGAGGGCCCCACCTGCAAACCTTCAGGGCATTTATTTCAAGTATTTTTTTTTTAAATCAGTGCAAAGAGATTGGGCAAAAGATCCCCCCCAAGAACCTTAACTCTTGAAGTCATGGTTTAGGATTACGGGCAACTCGATATTCAGGACAAAGGTGCGATATAGTTTTCAATACGTTTTGTGTATTGTATACATTGGGATGTGGATCTTTTAAAGCATGAGACTCAAGGCATGCACTTGTCTTGCCTGGGTGCAGGGCTCTGCTGGCTGTGGGGCATCTGGGCATTAGCATTCTTGCCATGGGCACCATCTGCAGAGGTGGCAGAGGGCTACCTTCCTGAGGACACTAGAGGGAGCTGGCACTGGCAGGAGGAAGCCGCAGATGGTGTTGTGACTGGCTGTCAGATTGCCTGTGGGCTCCTTGAAGGTTCCCTTGCTGGAGTCCTAGAAATACTTGGTTGGAACTTTTCAAGAGGATCAGAGGTCCTGTGTGAGCAGGTGGGGGCTGGAACGGGCGTTGTAGTTAATTGGGGTTAATGTAGCTACATATGTACTCACTGGTATGATGGGGAGGCCTGGTCGTGTCTGCAATTTATTTCCAAGTCAGCAAATGCTCCCTCCTTCCCAGGCACAGCAGAAAGTCAGGGCATTTCTAGAAATGAGTTTTTGTTATTGTTGTTTTCTTCAGTGGTTGGGAAAGAGAGGAGTGGGTTTATTTCTTCTTGTGATTGTTTTCTGCCGAGGAAACAGGAACAGAGCTCAGTGACTGTAACTATGTGGAATTATAAAGGGCTTTATCATTTACCTAGGGTGGGACTCGTACCTGCAGATGTACAGAATTCAGTTGAGAAAAAAATAGGTATCACAGGTCTCTAAACCACATGCTTGCATTCCTGTTCTTATTAGAGTGAGAACCCGCGGCAGCGGGTATAGCAGGTCCATGGCTTTGCTTCCAGCAGAGGTCATAGCTGCTAGTCCTCTCTCTTCACAAAATGCCTTTATGATATGGCAAGTAAAGATTATGGAGGCATTAGACCTATACTATCTCTTGTTCATATATTTTGCTTCTAATTTCGATGTGGCTGTTTCAAAATAGTTAAATATATAATCCAGTGTGTTTTCGGTTGCATAGTTAAAAATATTATACTCTTGTAAGATCCAGAGACATCTGATAGAGGAAGTCAGCAGAACTGGTCTTTTGTGTGCATCTAGAACATTCATTCATTCATTCATTCACTCAGGATAGGGATTGGTCATTTGCTTTTTGCTCTTCGTTCTGGTAAAGGCACACTAAATAATCATAACTGGATTATCCTCGGGTTGCTGAGAAACACCTTGCCTCCTTTTCCTCCTTTCTCTCTTCCCCCTCTGTGACAGTGGAACTCCTAGGGAGGCAGGCAGATAGGAAGAGCTCAGAGAAACAGGAAGTAGATCCTCTTCCTGGTGTCCTTTCTCAAACTCTCCCGAAGCCTACAATCACCAGCATGTTGACGATGCCAACAATTCTCTTCTACAGCAATAAATTCTCTCTTATTCACGTCCATAGAAATTGAAAAAGATTCTTCTAGAAATCCATTGTTTGGAGAGGGTAGGTATGCTTTTATTTCTCTCTGTGACTCTTGTCTATGGAGGAAGCAGAATTAGGTTCCTCACGGCAAGAGGACAGGGATGTATAAGATCAGACAAAATCTCCTCTTTTACCCTGAGGTATCAAGGCCTTATGACTTGGTAGTTACTTAAAATCATACTGTAGAAGAGGGATTCAAAGAAGTGTCCTTTCTTTGCTGGGCCTCCTGGCAGCTCCCATTGATTTTCGTGCCAACTGAACGTGCACCTTTCTCCTCATTAGTAAATGTTGGACTGTATAAGGAAGATTGTACCTATCCTGGTCTTAATGGCTTCGTCTCACCTGCCATTTCTAGACCTGGTGGGTGAGCTGTGGCAGTCTCCACCCAAGCTTTCCCCAGTGTGTCCCAGCATCACGGGCTTGTCCTATAGGAACCAAGAAAATAATCTATTAGCCCCAGATTATTTGACTCCACTTCAATGGTCATATTCAAAACTATGCACGTCTTCCTTTATGACTGACAGATCTTTCCAACAATGCGATGGGCTTGCTTAAACTAACTCAGGGACGCTTCTGATATTGTTTCTCCCTGACTTTCAGGTGAATCTATGTCAGAACTACGAACTGGAAAATAGAGACCTAATGGCTAACATCTCACTCCATGGTGCCACCTTTAAGCTCTGAGTACATCTAAGGGCACCATTGCTTTTATCCCCACTTACCAGTTAAGAAACTGGAGGCATCAAGAGGCTAGGTAACTCACCCGATGCTCTGAGTTGTTCACTGAGTGAGGGATGGGATTGAAAGCTGAAATTCTGGCTCAGTGCCCATGACCTGGCCAGGATGCTGCTGCTTGCTTCTCGGTATTACTTCCATGGTGTGCACCAGGGATTTCCAGCCTCCGTTTTACTTTAGTTTGGGGAATGAGTGTGGGGGCCTTTGAATGTTTTAGCTTGTCAGCGTAGTTAGCTCAAGGAGGAAGACTCCTTCCCTCATCTCTCAAAGCCGCCTCAGAAGATACTGTTGCCATTTGGTTCAAAGCCTGTTCTGCTTAATTCCCTATCTGTATGAGGGCAGGAAAACCAGGTTCTTAGCCCAAACTCGAATCGTCTTGGAAAGTGTCAGATTTGGACTGTCTATGTATTTCAGGGATATGACAAGGCCTCTGCCTTTGCCATCAAAGCCTCCTAGTTGGCTGCCTTAGTAGGTACACTTTGAATATTTCTGTCTACATTGCTGTGTTTTTAGAGGGAAAATAAGTTTGCCAGTGTTTATCTTCTTGAACACTACTTGACATTTTGTCAACTAGGGGAAAAAGCAATCTGAAAGTCTGAGTGCTGGCTGAGAAGCCAAGCTTGCTAGCTAGAACCAGTCCCCCAGATGGTCAGGCTGCGAGGCAAACCTGCCTCAGAGATAGATGCTCCCCGCTTGACGCGTGGGGCTGTGAGGTGTGCCGTTCCCCGTGTCTGTGCCCAGCATGCACAGCGCATTTCTTCATAGGCTGAGACAGATGGTACGGTGCAAACTAAAATGATGAGGGAGGAGAGAAAGTTTTAAAAAAAAAAGTAGAAAAAGGGCATTTGATTTTCTAATTCCCAGTTCGGAAGTGAATTCTAGCTCCTATGATTGAATAACACATGCAGCGTGGCTCTGAGCCTTGAATGCATTAGCGTCTGCTTGAATAGCTCAGAGTAATCAGCAGGCAGCAATCTTTTCCTTTATGGCTACCATTCCAAATTTCACAGGGTTGCCTGCCTCCAGATCTGAAAGATTTGGGCCGCTGGAAGACACTGAAGATCCATCTAGATTTTTTTCAGAGGAAGACATCCCCCACCACCTGTATCAAACAGCAGGGAAAGGAAATGGGCTCACTTTTACTCTTGTGCTCGAACATATATTTCCACACATACACATATCAGTGGGAAGGGGGCCCAAGTGCCTGGCCAAGTAGCCATGATAAGGGTAATTAATCAGGCTTCGTACAGCTGCTTCCTGACATTTCTGCAAGTTGTTGTGGAAAAATTAATGAAGGTTAAATCAGCAATGGTTTCAAGCTTGGCCAGTGGAAAGTATGACAGTGTTTCCATCAGCAAGTAAATTGGGCTGCTTTTTTTTTTTCTATAGGGGAAGTGGTATGATATGCCTTCTCCACAGGAAATGGAAAAGGGGTAGCTAAAATGTGTGCAGTGCGGGTGTGCAGGGGTGCTCCAGGGGTGTTCCAGGGGTGCTCTGGCAGGCTGCCTTTGATTGACACCACTGTTTGCCCATTGTGCCGGAAGTGTACTGTGTGTAGAACAGAAAAAAAATTGCTTAAAAAAAAAACCCTAAAAAACAGTGAGGTTGGCCTTCGGTTGACCTGCCACCTCAGAGAAGCTGATGCCCTGTGAACGTGAACTTCAGGAGCCAGAATGTGGAATTTATGACAAACAGAAAGTGAAACTCACCTATCTGAGTTTATTTTTCAAGCCAAAGGTAGCTCAGCCCAGGCCCTGTTCACATCCTGTGTAACCCTATGGGATTTTCCCCGGCATTAGTTCAAAATTTTCCCATAGGGTCACACAGGATGTGAACTAAGTAAACACTTCACAGGCACGATGAAAAGGAAATTAGCTTTTTAAACGATCCTTTCACTGTTGGTATCCTGTCCTTGTTAGAAACACGGCTGAGGGTCACTTGAGTGGTTTTTTTTTTCCTCAAGTCATTACATTATTAATGGAATATATTAATCTTCCCCGTGACATAGGAAATGCATTTCCTTGTATAAGAAACACAGTCTCCCATGTACGTTTTTTTTATTTGTGTTTGTGTTGGATGTATGTGCTGGAGAGGGGCGGGTGGATGGATGGGTAGATGAGGGCATCTGAGTGTGGAGTCCAGAAGGCAACCACAGGTGTCATCATTCCTGGCCCATCATCCGACTGCTTTGAGGCAGGGTCTCTCATTGACACTGTGATGTGTCACCTTAGCTGTCCTGCTTCAATTTCACCATCTCTAAATTGGTGGCAGTAGAGAAAGTCAATCACTATAACCTGTGTAAATGACCCAGGCTCGGCATCTCTCTCTCTCTATTAAATACATCTGTCTATATGTGTCTATCTGTGTTACCTATGCATCTCTGTATATCATTTCCATCTACCTGTAGCTCTCCTCATCTTCACTCTAAGATGTAGTTTAGATGTCATTTCTTTGCGCATCATTTTTGCAGTTCCTCAGGGCAGACTTCCTCTATGACACACACACTTTGCCCCTGGTGTTCCTCTGCTGGTTGACACAGTTCTTTACTCTTCGGTTCTGTTGGTTCTCACCATTCACAGGAAAAGTGTGAAGTTCATGGTTCTTATCATTGCTGGTAAAGCTTTATTTACCTCTGTGCAACACACTCAACTTGAAGCACAGCTTTTTTCTGAAGACACCAGGGGGCTTCCTGTGTGCTGCTGGGAAAGGGTTGGCGTTTGCTGGAAGAAGAAGTGTTAGGTCTCCGCTTGGGGTCAGGACTACGTGTAGCCGCCAGTCATCACTGAAGGAGCAAAGTATCAGCACAGAGGGAAAGTGAAGGTGGTAAGAGAATAGAGTTCTGAAAGTGTGTTTTCTACCACTGAACCACACCCCCAGTCAAGAAAGGGCCTTTCTCAGGGAGGGGTGTAGGCACGTCCCTCTGTGGGTGCACACACATGTGGAGGCCAGAAGGCAACCTCCTGTCTCATTCCTCAGTGCCATCTACCCTGGGTTTTCTGAGTTAAGGTTTCTCGACAGGACGTAGAGTGTACCCATAAGGCCACACTGACAGATCAGCAGTCCTAGAGATCTCTGGTCTCTGCCACCACTTTCCACTTTTTCCCTGGGTTCTGGGGACTGAATTTGAGTTTCCGTGCTTGTACAGTAAGCACATTACACACTGAGCCATCCACCCAGGACCAAGTGCTTCTTCTATATCTCTAACTACCATCACAATGTGCTTTAAGCCAAAGAGAGAGTATTTTGGTTACAATTTTCACGCTGGTTAATCACCAAGTGATTTTTAAAAACAGGCACTGTTAGGTTTCCGGGATAAAACTCAGGCCTCAGAGCTTTGGTTCATACTTTATATTTACTAAGAGCAAAGATATTTTGAAGGTCATACAGATCTACTTGCTCCAGGATTGTTGAAGACTTCAAATGTTGAACTTGTACTCTCCAGTTCCATTCCACAAGGACTCCCTCTGTTCTCATTCCCCCTCGTCTCTGCCCCATCATACACCCCCACAAGTCCTTTCCCCCTCTTCTCCCTCTTCCTTGACGCCATTGAGATAATGAGATTTCAATAAAAGCGTATCTACAAGCAGGTTGTCTTAGTCATCCAACAACTTAATGGCAGCAAATTCTCTACTTTGCTGCTGTAGATTAATGGCTTACAAGCAGGAAATTATGATTTAGATTCTTGAGCACAAAAAAAAATAGTGACTTTGAAGCAGGAGGGTCTCGGAGGAGGAAAATGTGTAGTTGGCTGTAGGAGGTCTTAGAGCCCATTTATGTGGGGTAAATGGCAAGTTAGTATATGGGGAGAAAAATTCAGAAGGTACTGGAGGGTGTTAGATGGTCTGCGTCTTTGACGTAGAGAGAAGCTGTTGGTTCTAATATACTAGGAAACCATGAATCCAGCACAGGAAGATGTGGCGTGTAGGAGGAGCACACTGACAGAAGGGTCTTCATCTTACGTGGGGCTGAAAACCCCTACAGGTGCTGAGCGTAGTGAGTGGATCCGGTTGTCAGGAATTGAAATGGGATGTGATTGCAGAGGCTTGTGTCTGTGCCATGCAAATAAAGAAATTAATTAAGGAAATCCAAGGAAGGAAAAAATACAGGCTAGACATGGCTGAGTTGAGGGCAGAGAGCAGCAGAATTGGAGATTTCGCTCATTAAATCGTTGTCATGGACCCTTGGCTCTCCTGAGACCCGCAACCGTTGTGCTCAGGCGTTTCCGAGCCTCATCTCTCCCTAGCAGAATTTTCAAGCCCTAATTTAACATCTCCCAGCTGCATAAATATTTCTTTCCCAACAGCGGCTCATAGCAACCTTCCCTCTACTGCACTTGTATAGCACTATTATAAATGCAGTGGCACTCAGCTTGATCTTCAAGGCTATAATTTGCATTTTCATCTGCATGCCTACTTGTCTTCTCAAAGAGATCCCAGACTGATGCAGAATTTATATATATATATACATATATATGTATATATATATATATACATATATATATATATGCTTCTTTAATGTCAAAGGCAGATGGCAAGATCTTAGTGTATGTACTAGGGACTCAAGAAAGATTGAGCTTTTAGTAAGTCCTCAAGGGATTACTAGATGGGACAGAGGGGAAGAAGAGTAACACACAGTCCTTAGTCTTCAATTAAGAGGATGATAGCTGAGTTAAGCATTCTGCTCAAGAGATTACCAGTATGGCCAATGTTTGAGATTAGGGGATGAACGCCTTGGAATTCGGAGCTTTCTAAAATGAGGGAATGCGTGTAACTGATAAGCACCTCTCCACTCATTGGGGTCGCTGTTCTGAACTTGGAGGTCAGGGGACAACTCTCCGGAGTCAGTTCTCTCCTGCCACCTTGTGGGACATGGGGATCAAATTCAGATCCACAGGCCTTGCCTTTAAAGGCTGTCCCTGCGGAGCCCTCTCAGGAGCTCCTCCAGGAAGTAATCATACAACAGGAGTTACCGATGTTTAGTTGACACTTTGAGTCCCAAGGCCTTTTCTGTTCCTTGGATAACTTTCTCCCAACTCTTTTGTGTGATCATATCATCCTTCTCCACCCTCGCTTTTGTCCTTCCATGCATTGTACTTCTAAACACTGGAATAGAGTCTGTCATTGGCTTGGCTTGGCTCTGATGTGAGTGTGTCCTTCCAGAAGTATGTGTTCCGAACTGAGTCCTCAGTTCCACAGTGTTTGGGGGGCAGGGCCTATTGACAGGTTATGAGACCATAAGGGTTTTGCCATATTGAATAGGTTACTGCTGTTATTACAGAAGTGGCCTCATTATCAAGGGAGTGGGAACCTTATCAGGATGTGAGTGTGCTTCTCTCTCTCTCTCTCTCTCTCTCTCTCTCTCTCTCTCTCTCTCTCTATCTCTCTCTCTCTCTCTCTCTCACACACACACACACACACACACACACACACACCATAACCAATGGCAGGATGCAGCAAGACTGCCTTTCCCAGATGCCGACGTCTTGATTTCAGACTTTCCATCTTCTGGAGCTGAGAGCTAGTATTGTTACTATAAATGACTTCTTCATCCACCTCACCCTTCCTCCTCACCAACTTAGCCTTCAGTAAAGCCCATGTTTATTAGTTCCCAGAATGCACTTTGTTCCTTGGCACTTCTCTGCTCTTTGCCTTCTGGCTATTGCTGTTACCCAGTGTTTCTATTGGATGCACTTCCACAGGTGCTTCAGGGCGGAATGGCCAGTCGCCTCCTCTTAGGCAGTACTTCTTGCTCATCTCCCATATCCTTTCCTCCAGTGCATGGAAACACCCACTCACCTCCACCCTTAATGATTTGTGCTCACTTAACTGCATCTGCGTAAAAATAGCTATCATTTACCTGACTATAGATCATAGGTGTTTGATGATGTTGTCGTGCTAGTATTATATTTCCAGGGATCTACTTCATAAGTTAACAAAGTAGAAAGGAAGAGAATGTGAACCTATGGGCTTATTGCAAAAACATCAACATTGGTGGTGGTGCATTCAGATATAAATATCATCTGTTTTATAAATTATCAAATATAAGGTGTAACAGTATACTACACTTTATCTACTTCAGGGACAAATTTAAGGAAAACTAAATATATAAGATATATGTGTGTATATATATATTCTTGTATAGTAATAAAATCTTGAATGTCAATATTTTCTAGAATCTCAAATGTTCAAAAACAGAAAATGGGAGCTATGAATGATGGTTGATTTAGATAGTAGATTTTTAAAATATTAAGAATACGAATCATTGCTGGAAAACAGTGAGATGACTCCGCTCCCTCCTAGGGTTTTAATGTAGCCTTTTTAATGTAGCCTCCAGTGACCGCCTACTAGACTCTGCCCTCTCTCACATGGCTGTACTTGGACTAGTTCCACCATGTGAACTTTTAGGGGGTACGCTCAAACCTCATCTAAACCACAGAAGACAGATGCTTATATTGTGGGTTTGGAATAGGCCAGGTATTTTAACTGTTCTCTTGAGTTAGTTTCTGTTATATGTGTAAGTTCATTAACCTTTTCTTCTGTGACTTGTTACCTTTTATGATATTTAATTTTCTGTCGTTCATTGTCTTGGCTTTCGAGGATTTCCTGCTAGTGCAGTTTGGAGCTTTGTTAAACCCTCCCATCACTTCTTGCCATACCCATCATTACGCACAACACACATGCCTCAACCTTTACTCTCTTGACCGTACAGGATCTAACTGAAACCGTTCTAATATCCTTTGCTGCTTATTCTATCTTTCTGTCATCCCTGGAGACAGTTCTAATAGATGAATTTCTTTCTCTTTTGTGGATCTTCTTTGCACACGTCTTTTCATAATTGAAAATTTGGGGTCAGATATCAGAATTTTACCTTGTTGCGTACTCAAAACTTTTGCATTCCTAAAAGTCTTCTTCAGCTTTTTTTGTGGGCAGAGTTGAGATGTGTAGGAGCAGCTTGTTTCTCTCATAGGTAGCATGTCTCCCTGGTTTCCCTTCTCCCACTATCAGGGCAGGATCCCTCATAATACCCATCCAACACATGCTTCATACGTACGAGCTTTTTGGCTCTGGCTGGTGGAAGCAGACATCAATCTAGTCCTCTGTGAGCACTGGCATTTTTCTTAAGATTTTCAGGCAATTCTTTTCTCTTGTCAGTGTATATAGACACAGTTGACAGTTGAGTAGCTTGTCCGGTGAGTTTTCTCTGTAGAATGTTCTTCCTGGTACTTTGACTGTTTTCTTGAGCTTGTGTCTTAGGAGCCCTCCACGCATAGAGATTGCAGGTGTGTGCTTAAGTGACCCCCACCCTGTGTCATGACCCTTCTCCCAGTGACCATGCTTCCTTGGTTCCAATTTTCTACCTTTCTTGTTGTTCCTAGTCAGGACAGTAAGTCGGGCTCCTCTTACTCCATGCTCTTGTGAGGCGAATCAAGGCCTATTTTTGCTTTATTTACTTATTTATGTATTATCTGTTAGTCTGAAGAACTCAGGATGCTGTTAGAAATGTCTCAATATAGGGTTGAACTTAACACACACACCTAACCCTGGAAGCGAGATCTGTGAAATCGGCATGGAGAGAATGTATTAGGAAACATTTTTGTCCCGTTGACATAAGAATTGTTTCTTCCTCTAAACTACCTCCACGATTATAAGCTTTTAAACAAAAAGTCACGTGATGTATACTCAGTTCTGAATTGTGACACTTAAAAACAATGACTCTTTCTTCCTAGTCCCAATTTGACATTCTTCAACATGGTTGCATCCTATGGCCAGGGATTTGTAACATGCAAGAAATTTTAGCTATTGAACAAAATGCTTGGGTGTAGAAGCTACAAATGCCATGGTTTGAGCAAATCATGTACTTACCCATATTTCTATGAGGCCTTGTTTCTTATATCGTTCTTAAGTGATCATTTCGATTTCCCTAACCTTTCTGCAGTGGAGGGGCTTGCATGTTGCATTTTTAATGATTTGTCTTACAATGCTAGTGAGGTCATTCCATGGTGGAATACTCCCTCCCTCCCTCCCTCCCTCCCTCCCTCCCTCCCTTTCTCCCTCCACCTATCTCTCTCTCTCTCTCTAAACACACACACACATACACACACCCCTCGTGAGAACAGGTGTTTTCCAGAGAATGTTTTGATTTACTCTTCAAAGATAATGACATTTGTTTCCACAGGCAGAGCTGGGGGCTGGGTCCGTGTAGACTTTTCCTGAAGGAGGGTGTGTATACCACTTACATTGACAGGGAGGTATGAGGGCTGAGGAAGGATGGCAGAAGAATTCCTGAGAGGTAGTGCTCTCATCGACCGACTCTAAATATTTAATGCTGAGAGAAGAGGCCACCCCGTTTCCTCCTCGCTGTTTCTTTTTTGCTTTCTTTGGTCTCCTTGCAACACCACATAGAAGAAATCATACTCGGCAGGCTGTGCAATCATATCTCTCGTGTCATAGCTTGCCTTTTTTCCCTATAAATCAATGTATCCTTGTATATTCCTTTCTGTCGTCATGACAGGCGCATCCAGATTCCTAACTAGCAGCATGAGAAAATAATTGCAGCACCAAATATGTAGACTATGTCTGTATTTTGTTATTGAATAACTTTCACGATGGTTTTAAAAAGCACTAAAACTATTATATATGTAGTGATTGAAATATTCATCTCAAAATCTACTTTTACCTGGCCGTGTAATATGGTAATTATAATCACTACCATTATATAGCAATAATCAATTTCCAGAAAGTGTTATGTTCTTGATTTACATAATTCTCATCCTCACAATTCCCTGCAGGATAGGCATTGTTGCATGGGGGAAGGGGTTATGGCATAGGGGGGTGGAGCATGAGGAAATCAGCCCAGAGAAGACAAGACATTTAAGCTCATAGCCTGAGTAAGTGGCAGAGCTGATGATCCAACATGAGTGTGTCTGACTGGAATTCATGCCAGGCTCTTTTCTCCTACAAGACTGACAGTGAATTTCTGTTTACTCCCCAATGATTGCACATGGTAGAATAAAAGAAAATTCAGAATGTTGGCCAAGCCCCTGTAAAATAAAATACTGAGGACCCTTTTTGAGAGCCCCGTGTTTGTCGGATTGTTTTCTAGGGATGACAGGTTGCTGATGTGAGTAGAAGGGACTCCTCTACCTTGGAGAAGCCTAGGGACAGTGCAGTGGCATGGTATGGGGTGGGCTCAGTGTTGAGATGGAGGGTACAGGATGAAGATGGGGATGTTTTCAGATGATATCGGGAAGAGATGGTGCCTGAGTGGAGTCTTCAGTGGGAATAAGAGGTAATGGCCTTCATTACCTCTGTCAAAAGGGTAACTGAGAACTTGGTTTGGGAAGCCAGCCCTGACAGCAGGTGCAGTCTCGGGCTTTGGTCATTACATACATTAAGCTAAACAGTAGGTGCCTTAACCCACGTCTACCATTCTAAATTTTCATGTTTTAAGCATATATTGTATGATATCTTAGATTTTGGGAGGGAATATCCAAAGACAAATATAGTTTAGCTTTCATGAATCTTTTACTTTTAATATGAAAGGGGGGGGGGGAAACTGTGTTCCTGCATTTATAAAAGAAGACAGAATGTAGGGTTTTCTGATACAACAGCACATTAACAGTGAGATGGTTATTACCAGCAGAAGGGTTTACACACCCAACCATCCATCCATCCATCCATCCATCCATCCATCCATCCATCCATCCATCCAACCATCCATCCATCTATCATAGTCACCTGTCCAGTCTGCTAGGCAGACCACATACACAAAGAGATCATTCGTTTTACATCAGATTTCATGAGTAGGATGTCAGATTTCATGAGTAGCTGCCATGTAAACTGACTCTGGTACCCATGTTGTTTTTAATATCATGGTGATCATGATGAAGAAAATAAACAGAGCCCCATGGCCTACGTAAAGACACATCATTGGAGTCACGCTATGAAGTTACCCTGAATTTCTCTGATTAGTTTTTCAAGGCTCGCCTCTGTGGGCTTGGAGAAGTTAGTCAGGACTTCTATCCTTAAGAATATTTTTATTATTTTAAGTGTGTGTGTGTGTGTGTGTGTGTGTTGCCCATGGGGGTCAGAGCCTAAGATCCCCTTCAATCTGGAGTTACAGGGAGTTGTGAGGTGCCTCATATAGGTTCTGTGAGCTGAACCTGGGTCTTCTGATAAAGTGGTACACATTCTTAACCGGTGACCCATCCCCCCATACCCATCATTTATTTTCTTAACTGCATCTGCCTTCCAGCTGGTGAACATCCTGGCTGTTGTGTAATCTCCTCCTGATTTGGACTCACAGTCCTTCAGCAATTCTCAATACTGTATTATAGAACACACCCCAAGACATTATTGTTGAATATATACAATCACAATACTAGATTTATCAGAGTATAGGTATCCAGCCATAGATTTGAAATATGCTTCTTATTTAGTGTATCTTCATGGGGGGGAGTAAGCTTAATTCATGTCATTTCAGTGTAAAAGGACTTTTTTTGAACTATGTCAAAACACAGTTTGACAAGTGAGTGTCTTCATAGGACACATATGGCCCCTTCAGTCCAAGCTGTATGAGGATCGTGTCCATGAGACATCTTGCTTTGTATGCACTGATGGGCCTCAATGCAAATAGAATGTAGACTGTATTGAAGACATGCAAACTGAGGGTGAATTTGGTTAAACGAAGCATGAAGGCAAAGATGACCTTTACAGCCCATGGTTCTGATGTCTTAGCCAAGTTGATTCTGCCTAGTTTTTGGCAGCTCTTCGCTATTAATGTATTGCTCCACCACCTGGGTAGCGTCTCCCTCCAGTCTCTGCCTTTTAGAGTCTTCCTGAGTCTGCCTATGGAGACCTGTATTGAACATCAGTGTCCTTTGTTGAGCCATCCTTGAGTACGGTGGCCAGAAGTGCCCATGTTCACTCTGTGAATGGTCCTTGTAGCTCTTGCTAAGATTAAGTTCTGAGACTTTGGGGCACTCGTTTCAGTGCCAGTTCCTTACAACTCCTTTGACCTTAGAATAGTATTAAAGCACTATAAACCCTAGCTAAAATTTGGGGACAATACCACTCACCCCCCCCCAGAAGTATTTTGATAACGAAATGAGAGGATGTATGCAGAAAGCTAAGCATGCTATTGTTAAGTTATATGTGTTCAGGAAATGGTCAGTTTGTTTCTTCTCTGGGAACAAGTTCTGAGGCCACATGCTATCTCTTAGTTATCTTTGGAGGCGATTGCCTACAGCGATCTCTGAAAGAGTCTGCCCTAGTTCCTGGGACACAGCAAATATCCCCTCTATGTGTATATACCCAGTGTGATTTCTGAATGGGAGAACGAACTGCATAGAAGAGGTCTTTGACAGATACAACTTGAGGCTTTGGATACACAAGACAGTCCCCGGAGGATGTGTTCTGAATAAGTTCCATCCCCCAGAGAGCTGTGGGAGACATCTTCCTGGAGAATTCAGCTTGACTAGGCAAGCCTCGAAGGAGAGCAGAGGAAGGCGGGTCCCCATGGCCTATCCGCTCCCTCCTTCCGTGGAGATGAAGAACGGGTCTTGTGGGAAGATTCCTGTGTTAGGCGGAGGGAGCTCTGGCACCTAACCACGATGCTCTCAGAGGTTGGCTGGAATGCCGGGGTGGGGAGTATCTTGAGAAGGAAATGTTCTTCCTACTTGCTTCCCTTGCTCTCGGTGAGAAGCACAGGCTGTCCCCTTTGTGCAAGGAACAGCTAGAAGAAGTGGCCCAGGGTTATGCACCTGTGCTTTTGGCCCCTTGGGCTCTTTAAGGGCATCTGCTGATCTCACCAGTCCACGTGCTGGCCCCCTGCTTATGGTTCATTTCATCTCCTCTGCCGTCCACTTGGCGTTGAGTTCATCTTAAGAAGCAGATAACCTCACTTGCTAGCTTTCTATCTGGAGGTCGTTAAAGGATTTTGTGTGCTGTGTTTTTCTTTTATTTATTTTTGGATAAGGGCAACATTGTTAGTCAGGGAGACCTGGTGGAGTCCAGCTGGAAGGATTCATCTTGTTAAAGTCTGTTCAAAGTAAGTATTTGGGCTTCTGTATGGGAGTTTCTCTACACGAAGATAGTTCATGTGGGTAGTCTGATACTCTGTTTTCTTTCTCTCGAACAATCTCTGGAATACTGAGTTTGTATTTCGTTGATGGCCTACGCATAGTATTCAACCTCCAGTAAACAGCTTTGGTCTTACTCTTTACTTAGTACCTTAAGCAAAAGTCACTAGAGAGAAGTGTGCGTCTGCTAGTTACCCCAGGCAGAAGTGAGCCAGGACCTTGAAGCCAGTAAGTATACTGAGCCAGTTCAGTTTTTCCTTTAGCTGATTCACTTGACGTCAGATACTCATTCTCCATTTGACTCTTGGCTACCGTTCCTCCCATTTCTTCTCCAACCCCCTGAAGGAAAGAGCTGTGAACCTTGGTGTTCTGAAATTTATCTTGGCATCAGGCTAGGTGCAGGAAAGCGTGAACATCACTGTACAATATACCTTACAAGCTCCATGTCTGTGAGCCCATTGGCCTGTTTCAGCACCTGCATGATTTTTTTTTTTGTTCTCTGAAATTTTTAGAGCTGGCCAGGCCACACATGTGGGACATTCATTTGTAATTATCCACACATCCTTTGAGCTCTTTGCTACGAAGGCATGGCTGTTGAGGCTGTGAGCAAATTCTTCCAATTAAAATGTGTGCATGTTGGATAAAAATAAATTGGCATTGTGCTTCCATGTGCAGTTAAATTCTGAGCTCAGCTTCATGCACCGTGACATTGGAAACGGGCTTGCCAACGTCATGCCATAATGAAAGGAAATTGGAGAACCAGGTGACCTAGTTTTGGTATTCCTACATGAGGGCTCCTCTAGTGATGAACTTGAAACCTTCCTGAGCTCAACAAGTTTGTATGGAAAGGAGACCGTTTGGGTTCCTCCTGCCCTTCAGGAATCAGGAGAAGCATTCTCATGAGCAAGATACCTAATAAGGTGTACTAAGAGGTGACTTGGGGAAGGTGTCCTGGCCCTCTAATGCAGGAAGAAAGGCACCGGGCCTTTCCCTTTGTTCTGTCCTGATTGGGTCGCACAACTGTGGGGTCAGGGTCACTACTAAGCTTATTTTCAGTCTAAGTATGTGTGTTTACTTGAGCCCAGAGAGGATGTCTTCTGCCTGTGTCCTGAGTGTGTGTGTGTGTGTGTGTGTGTGTATGTGTGTGTCTACACATAGTTGTGGGCTATTTTCTTCCCTGTTGTTGACTACAACCATAAAAGATGCAAGCATCAACGGCTTCACAGTTGAACCCTAAGTCTTTGTGCCCACATAGTGTAGGAGAAGTCTTTCCCCCCTCAGCCCTTTTCTTCAACTAATTATATGCCTCGCTTGTGCAGCTGTAATTATTTCACCAGCCTCTGCAAAACTTCTCTTTAAAATATAGTCAGAAAAATAGCAGAAATGAACCTATTTTGAGAGCTTGTTTGGTAAAGCAAATTCCACCGAAGGAAAGGGATCCTCTGGGTTGGAGCATGAATGACAGCGTTTTATCACTTGTAAGTTCAGGTGATGGAGATAGGCTAGCCCCCCAGTTTCCTTCTGGACCCGGAACAGACCCTTGACAGATTTCTTTCATTAGGAATAAAATGCACCGCAGTCTTGACCTGGTCAAATGGCGGCATGTTTTCGAAACCACAGAACTTTCCATGTGCACATTTTCTTTGATGCCCTTGGAAGACAGCACAGCCACCCTTGCTGTTTGTAAGTGATTTTGTGTCAACCAAATGTTTTAGATGTCATTTTCATCCATGTCCTGGATCAGCCTCTTAGCTCCGTTGATTTTAAAATGACACAGGTATTAGAACATCAGAATCAAGGTTTCTAGATTGCAGCATCTAGCTCAGCTTTGGACACATGGCGGGACTCGCACTCTCTATATTAAAAGATGTAAATTGACGAAGTCATTTGCACAATAAGAAGACTCCATCCATCCTGCTCTCTACCTTTTTTTTTTTTTTGAAACACTGCAAGTTAGTGTGTCTTTGTCATTACTGCTCCCTCTCCAGGGAATTCCCTTATTAGGGGATAATGCTGTTTTGGAAGCTTTAGACTTTGCTTATAATGCATTTTGTATTTTTTTTTTGGCACTGTAATTTTGATCTTTAGAACTAAGCTTGAGTAGATTAGGAAAAGAGAAGCCAACAATGTTTTGTGAAATTAGGAGACGTAGAGCTGGGGATGTTTTCTGCGCATGGCACATTTTTTCCCTAGTATTACTTCGGGACCGCTAAGGTAAGCGGATGCACTTACACAGCAGCGAGCATCTTTTAACCTTTTGTGTGTAGCACAGGGCTGGTTGGCGAGGTGCCAAACTCGTGTCCTTTCTGCTAGAGCTCACAGACTGCAGCTCCTGAGCTCACCTACTCCTCCACCTGTTGGAGGAACCCTGTGGCTGAAGCGCTTATCCCTGGAATGTGGGTAGATCAAGTGATAAATGTACCCACTGACTCCTAACACACTCCCTGAGTGATTCTCCCCTCCATTCCCAACCCCCGTCTATAGCTTGAACCTTTGATGCTGGTTGAATTATTGTAGAATATAAGTCCCTCAGTTTGAAGGATACTTGATCCCGAAATTACCCCCAGGATAGAGCCACCTGTCAATCACGCTTTTTAAACTGCCGTTGGAAAAAGGGCATTCTGTATCCCACCCCACTTCCCACTTTGGCTACAACTGCTAGTAGCATATTAACAAATACAGATAGAACCTCTGCCTTCCAGGCCTCACACTGACGTTCTGCTGCGTGAGCGAAGTGTGCCATGGTGTTAGGGAGCACTAGGAAATGTCTGTCCTGTAGAATCACAGGAGAGGCCTGGGGGAGGCTTCTGTGACAAAGGTCTGGATTGAGTCATCACCAAAACTGCTGCTGAGGGTTGTATGAAGCCATCCTTCAGAGCTTACAGCGATGTCATGATTGCCATTTCCACATCCACTCACGTACCGCTTCTTGGTGGGGCATGTATGGAAGAGGTGCACAGTCAGGTGACTTTGGTTAATGAACATCATGGCATGTCCTTCCATAAACAGAACTTCCCTCATGTTGCTAGGCAAGGTCAGTTGATGTGGCCACCGCTGTAGATGGAGTCATTGCTGATGGAGCTGTCTTTAGGTGGCACGTAAGAGTCATTTAGTTTTACAGGAATCAAGGCCAGCGGGGCAGGGATGACTGTACCCATTTTTAAGTGGGGAGGCTCAGTCAGATGAAGTGGCTTATCTAAGGATATATAATATGCACAACAGAATCAATGTTCTCTCAGAGGTGTCCGTCATTCCCAGAAACACTGGGGGAGGGGGCCTAGAGTGAGAGAGAATTGGCTTTCCCTGTCCCTGGCCTTCTCTGTGGTCCTTGATCTTATCTAACCTTCTCTAGTGAGAACCATGAGAGATAAAGCATCCTGAGCCTGATCCAACTTGCTTAGTTGGTATCCTCTTTCACACCACCGCTGTTCTACCTCTTACTAAAGTGTGTCTTGTGGGCTCCTTTGCTGCCACTTTTTTTTTTTTTTTTTTGGTTTTCCCCAATCTGGCACCATATGTGGTGAGACCCAGGGATGGTCCCCTCTTGTCTTATATGAACTAGCATCAGAACAGCCTGGAGGAGCCGGCAGAGGTGCTGGATGGGTCGCTCTGTGACATTCATGGCCAGAGGGGATATCGCAGCCCTAGCGAACAAGTACATTTCCAGTTTTAGAAAAGCGAATGACCCCTTTGTGTTATTTCCATAGACGTTAACAATTTCCATGCATTCAGGGAACTTTCTCTTCCTAAACCTCCGTCCTCTTTTTTAAAAATCCTCTTTCCCGACTATGGTGGTATTAAAAGAATTATGTTTAAGATTTCTTCTCTGGACTTTAAAATTTGACTCCCTCTACAGATTAAACTCTTTCACACCCAATAGGTACTAATTAAGCAGGAAAAAATATCTTTTAGAAATTGTATTGGTAAGAATTCTTTTACCAATAGATTTACTCATTGTGGTGAAGCCTTCCTTTTTATTTTCTGAATATACGGGGCATGTATGGAAATGGAAGCTAAGTCGTTAGGAATCTGAATACTGGAAGGAATCAGGTGTTTCGGAGGGGAGCATAAAGCAAGGGAAGAGGCCATCTGTTAGTTCGAGTTCCACCTTTTTACACTTGAATTCTGCACCCTCTCCGAGCAGAGGCAGAGGTGCTTAATAAGTGTTAATAATGACTAATATCACATCACAGATGTTAATTGAATGTTGAGAAGTATCTAAAAATTACAGTGATAGAGACACACTTCAGCAGCCGAGCATGGTGATGCTCTTCCTGAATTGAATTCTACAGGTTTTTTTTTTTTTTATGTGGGTGAGCAATTAAGACAGGTTTTTCACACCAGTCAAATGCAGACGTTTTCAGTATTTTCGTGGTGCCTCCCGACTGTACTGCAACCCAAGTCTGAAGTAAGGGAAAGTATTTGCTACTTAATCTAATATCCGGGGAACTTCTCAGGCAAAAATTCTGAGAATAAATAGCCCTTAGCAATTTGACCTGGATTTGGAAAACATCTGGAATTTCTGGCCTTACGAAATTTGTGTACGTGGGGCCATCGTGCGTAAGGAGTAAGGTGAAACTCCAGCTACCGCATGATGCTGGTTATCTGCAGTGGCCTTGCAGTTGGCATTCTTTTCGTTCCTGTGAGAGGGACTGGTTTTGCTCACTGGCTGGATCCCAGCCCAGAGGTGTCCCTGCTTTCTGATGTCACCAGCTTGCTCCTCTGCTGCCTTGAACTCCATTCACGGTTTCATTGACGTCAGTTGAACAACTGTTGTTGAAGACACTGAAATGTTTGGAATGGTGGGAGAGCTTTTCCGCAGGTCTTACTTCTTCAAATAGTTTGCTGAAGCTGCTGGCCAGTTCTGAGTTTTTATTCGGTGATTTCGGGATAGTGTGGAGGATGTCTGAGGGTGTTTTTCTTGCTCTGAGTATTTTAGTGCTGTGCAGATAAATGACTCTCCCCCAGGTTGATAAGGCCCCTATTCCCCTTTGACCTTAAGGAATGTGTAGGTTGGTACAGTGGATGGTGTTGCCCTTCTGAGCTAAACCCAGTATGACAAGAGTGGCTGCCTGCCAGCAAGTTGAGAAGTGAGTTTATTCCTGTCATAAAACAAAAGGTCCCCCAACAGAAATTCTTATGATAGTGATAGTCCATTAAATAAGTTGATAAAGCATACTAAATATATATTCTAAATATTTTCATAATTGAAGTTATATTGATACCAGAAAAAAATCTGTATGTTTATATAAACACATTCACATAGGCTTATATACACGCGAAATCCACTTCAACTATGGATATGCATGTTATTATTAGACTCATGTAGCTTAAGTTTTGTACCTGCATTGTAGGTATTAATTCTAGAAGTTTAACCTGCCAGTGTAACAAAAAGAATGGCAATAATTTATGCCGTCTTATGAGTGATAGGTGTTGTCCTAGATAACTTGCACATGCCATCTCATTTAATACTCAAAACAACCTTCAAAACTATTTTAGGATGAGGAAACTTGTTGGGGGAGTCATTGATTTAACCAGGGTCCCCTAGTTGGTGGATAAGTGTGTGAGGATTGAGGCCTAGCTGTACTGTCGTCCCAATGTCCACTGCCTTCGTGGGGTCACTCTTGATCCAGAACAGTCAGAAGCAGAATTGGTTTGCATTTGAGAAAATGAGCTATGGAGAAAGTCTCATCCAAGAAGACGACTGTGACTTACTCCTCACCACTCCTTTGTGGCTGCGTATGAGATCTAGGAAGAGGACAGCACCATCCTATGGATGCAAGGTGTTCCAGGCATTGTTTGGTACCCATGATGGCAAGCATGGAGTTCCTTACCCAGAAGGCTCAAATCAGCAGAGAAGGTAGTGTTGGTTGCTGATCCCACCTAGCAGAGGGCAAGAGCCCTCGCTGTCCACTTTCTTTGGAGGAGGAGGAGTTTCCTCTTCCGTGCTCTCTCTTCTTGGCTGACAGATGTGCCATCAGATGCAGTGAGAGAGATTCGTGACTTCCTCGTCTCACCCACAGATCCAAATGCGAGAGAATTTCTGAGTCTTTGTGGGATAAAAATCTCCCTTCACGTTTGAAAGCTGCTGCTCTTTTCTTTTTTCTTTTTTTTTGTTGTTTTTTTGAGACCAGGTTTCTCTGTAGCTTTGGAGCCTGTCCTGGAACTAGCACTTGTAGACCAGACTGGCCTCGAACTCACAGAGATCTGCCTGCCTCTGCCTCCCGAGTGCTGGGATTAAAGGTGTGCGCCACCACCGCCTGGCTGAGAGCTGCTGCTCTTAAGAGCCCACTTGAGGATGATTTCAAATATTCCTCCCCTGGTGTAACGTTACCACGGCTTTGGCCTTGCAGAAGACTTTGTAGACGAGGGGGAAACTGTTGTTTATGAAGCGCCTTTGTTTACAGTGTGGGTGTCGATTGGGTGTTGTATACTTGCTAATTTAGAATCTTAATGAATTCAACCTTGAAGAGAATATTTCAAATCCATCGCCTTTGATGAGTTACTATTTTCTTTGGCATATGTAGGGGTTATGACGTAATTTAGAATTGAATTATACTTTTAATTCAGCTTGGTGCCTCCACTTGTTGAGATGAAGCTTCACTCACTAATGCCTTAAGAAAAACTAACCAAAATAAATACTGGGTTTGGTGCTAATTACACAAGTATGTAATGAAAACAAATTTGCTAATGGATGCATTTGGAAGGTTTACAGCAGTGGTTCTCAACCTGTGGGTCGCGACCCTTTCACAGGATAGAATATCAGATATCCTGCATATCAGACACTTATATTATGATTCATAACAGTCGCAAAATTACAGTTCTGAAGTAGCAACAAAAATAAGTTTATGGTTGGGGGGGGGATCACCATAAGATGAGAAACTGTATTTATAGGAAAGGGTTGCAGCATTAGGTTTATAGCTTTAATTAGCTCTAAAATAATCACATTACCCTATTGTATAAAAACTTTGTAACTGGTTTTTGTGTTTACAGAACTTTCTTGGTGCCCTCCACAAAGTAGAACTTAGTAGTTAGTCCTTTGAATTTTTCTACATTTTTTTTTTTACCCATTGACAGCAGAACTACCATGTTTGTTAGTACCACTGCAACAGCAGTATTTACTTGGCATTTAAAGCGATTTCATTTCCTTTTCCACTTAAATCAGCAGACGACCTTATCATGTCATCTCAATTTTGACTTGCCAACATAGTTACAAACACGGCATGAAAGTGAGGTCACAAACTTTATTGTCTCCGATTTGCGTATTAAGAAACTCAAGCTCAGAGAGATAAGGGTTTTTCACTCAAGGTTGGTCCATAGGAGAGGAGACAGGGCACCTGTGTCTGTGGACCACACAGGCTGTGTACAAGGAGACAGGGCACCTGTGTCCATGGACGTAGTCCTGCTCTGGGAAGTAGAAAGCCTGGAAGGCTCCTCGAATGTAGTCTTCCAGAAAACTGGGCTGACCACTGCTGCCCGTTCTGAGCCTCCGTGCCTTCATGTGTTTTTGCATTAGAGTTGAGGCTGTAATAGATTTTGCATAAAGAAGGCATTTCTGATATGTTTTTCTTCATATTGTATTGCTCAGTTCTAAAAGAAATATTATAATCTGTTTGTTCAAGTAATTTATATCCTTATTAAAAATCAAGGAGCAGATGCTGCAATAAAATTAGTCTGGGAGCATTGTCTTAAGTTTCTCGGCAAAAGCACAGCAAGGTGCCTAAGAATCCAACAATACAATTCTTAATTCTGTAATTTTCTATTCTTTTTGTGTGCTTTTTGGTTATGTACAGGGTTTAGTCTTGTTTTTTTTTTTTTTTTTTTTTTTTTTTTTTTTTTTTTTTTTTTTTTTTTTTTTTTTTTCTTAAAACAGGATTTTGCCCTATAGCCCAGATTAGGAACTCACTATGTAAGCCAGGCCTGAAACGCCTGATGTTCTTATGTCCTTAGCCTGCAAAGCACTGGGATTTTTAGACATGAACTATAATATCTACCTCTCTCTTTTTGTCTTTTATATGCTTTTGTTTTATTTAAAGAAAGTATCTTCAAGCCAGGCGGTAGTGGTGATGTCTTTAGTCCAGCAATCCGGAGTCAGAGACAGGCAGAGCTCTATGGGTTCTAGGCCAACCTGGTCTACAGAGTTCTTGGACAGCCAGAGCTGTTACACAGAGAAACCCTGTCTTGAGCAGAAAAAAAAAAAAAAGTTAATGGAGTTGATTATGGCTATTTAATCTTTTACACTGTTGAGTATCAAACCCAAAGCTTTATTCCTGTTAGACAAGCACCTTACACCAGCCCCAAAGAATTTTTATTAAGATTGTCCTTAGCAACTTCCTCTTCCTTCAGTGATAAATGAGAAAAAATGAAAGAGAGATTCAAAATAGTATCAGTCAATGTGGAGCCACTGAGATTAAGCGAACTGATGCTGTTTGAGAACCTGAACACATTGGCTGTTCTCCTACCTGAAACGAATGTAGCCTGCCAAATTGTTATGATCTTCTCGGGGCAGATAACTAATGATTTATGTGGGTGTTAAAAACACCAACATTACACCAGGAAGCCCATGTTGGGCACTGATCATTACTGTTGGCTAAACCCCAAGTGGGAATTTAAAGCGCATATCCTGTAGTGTTTACATTTACTTGAGAGGCAAGATTGCCTTAAATCACATGCAACTGATTAATCAAAATGACGCTTTGTTTTCAGACTCCTCATTGTTTAAAAACGTAAAGGCACTTAGGATCATTAGTGTTTGTATGGGAATGGATTAGGCAGCTTTGAGACTTGATCAAATGGATTCAAATCTGGTTAAAGTACTGGCTGCTAAATTTGATTTTTAACTCTGTGCATGCTCGACAGAATCTTCATCCAAACCCTCTGGTAAACTGCAGAAGGCTGGGGTGCGGATCTGCCAGCATAAGTTATCTGTGTCCAAGAATATGTCAAATACATTTTCAATGCCGCCTGCTGAGACTTGGCAGTAGCTGGAAACTTGACCATGTCTCAGAGATAATATAATTTGACCATATTATTTTATGTTATTCATATGCAGTTTCTTAGAGAAGGAAAAATAAGACTTTTCTCTATTGCATTGTGTTGCTTGCATGTATCTTTCCTGTTGCACTTGTAAACCTTTCTAGAATCAATATCCTATAGTTAAGGATTCTGGAGGGGAAAACTACTTGGAGAGTTTCCATTATTTTTTATAGACCTGGAACTAATTAGTTTTCATAGCTGTGCTGCCCAAACATGATTATAAGGTACAAATCGATTCAATTCTGGAAACAGTTCCTAATTGTGCTTAGGATGTTCCTTCTAATATTTCCCATTATTGAGATGTGTGTGTGTATTTTATGTGTCTGAAACAATAAAAAAAAACCAAGTATTTCGTGGTGGAAATGATGTTGGTGATCGAAAAAACTAGATGCTTCCTCAGAGAGGATGTCCGTTTGTATGTTAACTTTCTACCTGTTCAGAGAGGGCCACCAAATAGACTGGAAAATAGGGTGTCTATTCTGAAGTAAAAATAAAATTCTTGTGCTGCTGGGACAGCTCAGTGGGTGAATATCTGTGAGCAGATTCCTGCTCCTCCATGTTCATGTCTCAGGGTCTAGCAGGTCCATTTTTGAGCACTAAACAAGAAAAGGTTTTCTCCGGGTCTTGGTTACTCATTCCTTAGTTCCTCTCTTCTTTCACATTTATCTATTTATCCCTTCACTCGTGTGAACATGTGCACCAGCTTCCTACTCTGATCTCCGCTGTTGTAGGCTCTGTGGTACATTCACATGGCTGTGTGGGTCTGTGTGCATATGTGTGTGCCCTGCAGAGGCCGCAGCAGGGCATTAAGTAACTTTCTGGGTTCCTCTGTGCCTTGTTTTCTTTAGAGAGGATCTCGAAATGAATCAGAAGCATGACATGTAGGCTAGACTGGCTAGCCAGGAAGCTCTCTGGGTCTGCCAGTCTCTGCCTACCAACGCTGGAGTTACAGGCATCTGCGGCCATGCCTGGCTTTTCCCCTGGTTGTCAAACTCACATCCTCCTGTTTTGAGAGCCAGCACTTTTACCCACTGAGCCATGTCCCCAGTTCCACAAATGGCTTTGTGAATTCTCAGTGTGCTTCAGAAGTGGTTGAGCATACGGTACACAATTAATTTTATAAAGCCAGGAGCCTGGATTTCAAATAATAAATAGTGGTTTATGCTTCTGAAACCTATTAACGTTTCTGAAATCAGGATAGCTCAGTTTTCACACTTAAAATATAAAGGAAATTGCCCCATCCTTAAATAAAAAATATATGTGTAATTTTTAATTGCCAAGATCTGATATAGATAATGGCTTTGGGTTCATCATCTAGGGACTTTTATTGAAATATAAATGATAAAATTTGGATATATTAGCAAATTGTTAGATTTATGAGCACAGATAAAATTGGCATATATTCTAAAACAAACAAACAACAACAACAGCAAAACATTGAAAATGAGTGTATAAGAGTTTCCTGGGACCTGAGGAGACATCTCCACCAGTAAAATGCTTGCCAACCTGAGCTCCGTCCCCAGAACTTTTATGAGAAAGTAAAATGTGGTACTGGAGATGGCTCAGTGAAGGAAAGCACTTGCTGTTTACGCCTAAGGACCTGAGTCCAGAGACCACAGAAAAGCCAGATGTGGTAGTGCAAGAGTTTGCGATCTCTTCTTGCCTTCAGGAGGCAGAGTCAGAGACGAGATCGCCTCCAGAAACTCCTTAGCTGGCTAGCCAGCATCCCTTGTTCTTGCCGGCTGCCCTGTGCTGTGGTCACCTGTCATGCCCAAGCCTTCCTTCTGTGCTTACCACAGTACTTTTTAGGTCTGGCATCCCCTAACTATCTCTGTGTTTCCCTTCACCTGTCTTAAGTCTCCACTGCTTTTACTTTTTCTTTGTGCACTGCCTCTCCACCCTGCAGAGTAAACTTTGGTGGCAGGACAGATTCGACACCTGTATGTTGGTCTTGATTCGTATTTGGTGTCATTAAAATCAGTTCACACACACACACACACATACACACACACATACACACACAAGCACACACACACACACATGAATGCACACAAACGCACACAGATAGGCAGACACACACACCAGTAACCAAATAGCAAACCTCAGATAAATTTGTGAAAACAAGGCTCTGAAGTTATAACTTTAAATCATAATCCTCACTGATGTATATTCATCAAAAAAACCTCTTTCATCTTCTCCCTATTCCTCCACATACATAGCTCAACAGTTAATGCTGAGATGACTTGGAAGTAAGTAGTTGCTTACCTACTACAACACGAAGGGGTAGGAAAGAGAGAGTTGCATGGGCAACAAACAAACATTAGCGAATGTACTACAAAATGAGAAAGAGTGATTTGTATTCGAGACAAAGTTTCACTACAGAGCCTGGGTCAGCCTTCAACTCCCTATTCTCCTGCCTCAGCCTCTTGAGCACTTGGATTAGAGGCATGTGCAAGCTTTGTCAGATAACATGACATTTAATTAAGCTAAACACCATCTGCCTAGCTCTGCTGTTTCACCAAGATAGTCTAACCTCCACCATTCAGCAGGAAAACCCACAGCAGTGGGGTGAGGTTATATCATATTCATGGCCTCTGTGGCAAAGTTGAGTAGAAGGAACCATGAGGCTCACCTATGGTGGCTGCATGAAAGGGATCTTCTGGATTCAAACTTTTACTTTCAAAGTGTTTTTTTTTAATTGTTATTTTCATTATTATCAGAGAAACAGGAAACCAGGGGGAAAAGGAATGGCAAGACAACACCACCAGGTCTACGGAGTGAGTTAAATGGGGGAACTTAAGGAGAGAGAGCCAGTTCCAAAGTGGAAAAACACAAAACAAAACAATGGAATGTTGAGATGGGAAAAAAAAGGAAGAAAAGCAGAGGGATGGGACTGGGGGAGAGAAGTTGCAGCAACGACTTGACATAAAATAGCTCTTGCATGAAACTGGCTGTTAATTAAATCATTGCTTCTGCTTTGGATACTAAATAATGTACTATTTGTAAGAATTGATTAAACAGACATCTAATTTTGCCAACTTTTACTCCTTTAGGGAAAATTAAATTTTTCATCAAATATTTCTTTAATAAAACTGGAAAGTAATTCAAAGGCCATTGATTTTGTCTTGTGTCATCTTCCATGTCTAATAATTTTAGAATTGAAGTTATGAATTATTGACATCTCTCCTTTAAAGGTGAAGGTCATTTACTGTCTAGGATCCATTTTTGTACCCAGTTGGTTTATGTGACAAGGCTAGATTATTAATGGCCGAACAATAAAGAGTTTGGATAGTTACAAAAAAGAGAAGATCTGACTTAAGAGTTTGAAGAACTGGCCCAGACCAAGAACGTCACAGTGTGTCTTGACTCTCAAAGCAAGACAGACTTCCCTCTCTCCTCCTTTTCACCTCCTAGTTGAGTGACAAATTTAATGATTTGGAAATTCACACTATACATACTTTTGGGTAAGCATAAAATCTAAATGATAGCAGGAGTTTATAATTATTTGTTTCTAAAACAAATGAACTTGCCATCTGACTTAGTTGATGTCAAATAAGTTGAACCTTAGCTGTAGCTCTGATCTTGGTAGACCGTGTGTGAGCTGATGGACTTGTGGGGAGAGCTGGTGATGCCAATATCAGAAGAGCACAGCAGCTTGCAGGCTGATGCCTGGGGGACAGCAGTGTCGAACAGACATCCAGCTGTGCCCTGTAGACAGGTAATCATGTTTAAATGCTCATCAGCCTAGTAACATATCCTAGCAAAACAATAAATGCCCGAAAATGTGAGACGATCATCAGAAACATTAGGGAAAGAGTCATAGATGGCAGTTCTAATGCACATTTTTGCCTTCATAAAAAGAAAAACATTTTTAATTCACAGTGCTTTGATATTCAGTTTTTCTCTATTCCAGAATAGCAGTAACTCATGGATTATTTCCAATCAATTGACCTCTCTCCCTCCCTTCATCTCTTCCTTCTTCTTTCCTGTGTTAGATTAAAAAAAAAAAAAAAAACCTAGGCTCCTTCACATTCTGGGCAGGCATTCTGCCACTGAATGGCGTTGCCAACCCCCAAGTTTATTTGATTGCTAAATAATAATTTTACATTTTTATGGAATACAGTGTGGTACTTCCATACACATGAACACCATCTTTTCTAGAACCAGGACACTATGCAAAATGGCAGAGTAGGTATTTGGGGTTCACTTGTTAAGCCTTTTTTTTTGTAATGACTCTGTAACAGTCCCTCTTCTAATGTACCCTGTTCAACATTGTGTGCATGTATGCTCACGTGCATGTGTTTGTTTGTGTGTGTGTGTATGTAGTATGTGTGTATGGTATGTGAGTTTGTGTGTATGTCCCCATGTGTGTGTTTATGTGTATGCATGAGTTTATGTGCATGTGTGGTACATGTGTATGTGTACTTGTGTGTGTGATGTGTATGTTTGGTACATATATGTATGGTGTATGAGTTCATGTGTGTGCCTCTGCATGTGTGTGGTGTGTGCATGTGTTTGTGTGTGTATGTATATATTCTGTGTTTGTGTGTGGTATATGTATGTGGGATATGAGTCCATGTGTCTGTGTATGGTGTGTGTACATGTATTTATGTGTGTATATGTGGGTGTACTGTGTGTTTGTCTGTGTGCATGTGTTTGTGTGCCGATGTGTGTTGGTGTGTCAGTGTGTTTGAGTGTGTGTGTGTGCGTGCATCTCCAGAACAAGCAACTCACAGCCACTTGACACTGAAATTAGCACTCCTCACACTCCAGAGTTGAGCAATGAGCCACAAGAGTCTTTCTCTTTTATTCATGAGGAGAAAGATGTGTCTAAGCGTAGCCTGTGAGACTGATGGAATGTATCTTGAGCAGTGCCCGTAGTGCCCTTCAATCATCTTTCACCAGCACTTCTGAATCTTCTACTTGACGCAACTCAAGTACAGTTCCATTCTGTAGCTGAGAAGAAGCAGGCATCCTTCTGTTAGACAGGCCATACTCAAACTGTTTCCTGTCACTGAGACACAGAGGTCCTGTCTCAGTCGTGTTCTCTTTGTCCTATTGTCGTAGGATTTATGTTATGATGGCTGATTTTATTTTGGAGAGTTCTTATCTAAAGGATAACTGGTGTATTCTAGTCTTTCCCTGAAACTATGACTTAGCATATTTTTAGCCTGAGGGTCAAAATGAAGATCAATAGAGGTCTTTCTGTGTGCCTGAGAGGCTCATCAATGAAATATTAGCCCCCCCAAAAATTCATTGAAGTCACATTAAATTTTCTTTTAGAATCACCTGGGAAGAGTGGAGGTTGGGAAGAAGCAATCCTACAAACAACGGATATTTTTCAAATACTCATTTCTCTATCCTCTACCTGTCTATGAGGAAACTCTCGCTCAAGAGTCTTAGTGAAAGCGATGTGTAAGAATCCATGGGTGTTTTCTGAGACTAGAAAGGCCAGGAAAGCACTCGGATGGAAATGGTGATACATGGGCTTTCTAAGTTGTTATTACACATTAGAGATGAGTGATCGAAAAATACATTCAAGAGTAATTAAAAGTAGAGAGGAAGGGATCAAGGGAAGAAGGGAGGAAACATGTGCTATAACAGAGTGATCAACCTATATATTGTTAAGTCAGACTATATTCACGTTTTCAATGAACCTGAGATTTTTCTCCTCATTCTTTTATTTTTGAGATTATAATATAATCACGCCATTTGCTCCCTCCTTTCCCTCCCCTCAAGCCCTCGCAATTAGCACTCCTTGCTCTTTCAAATTCATGGCCTCCTATTTTATTTAATTATTCTTACGTGCATAAATGTATAAGTGTAGGCATACATAAATGTATGTATATTCCTAAGTATAACCTGCCCAGTCTGTATAGTGTCACCCGTAGGCGTGTTTTCAGGGATGGTCATTTGATACTGGATAACCGATTGGTGTTCTCTTCCTTGGGGAAGCCTATTTCTCCTGCACTTGGCATTCCTTCGTTGCCTGAAGTCCTTATGTAAGGGTCAGGCCTTGGGCTTTCCTCCATGTCTTGTCCTTGTTCAGGTCATGTTTAAGACGTCATGCTGGCGAGGCTTCATGGGTATAGTTTCTGGCATTACTAGAAGACACAATCTCCTGGCAAATTCCCTGATGCTCTGGCTCTTACAATGTTTCTGCCTTTCTTCCATGATGTTCCCTGAACCTTGGATGTGGGAGTTGTTTTCTAGATGTATCCGTTAGGATTAGGCTCCACAAGTCTGCATTTTGATTGGCTGAGGTTTTCTGCAGTGATCTCCATCTATTTCCCTGAGAAGTTTCCTGGTCGGGGATGAGGACCACACTTCTCTGTGGGCATAACAACAAGTATTTAGAATGTAGTTAAAGGTTATTCCAGTGTAGTAAAGTAGCCGGGCGGTGGTGGTGCACGCCTTTAATCCCAGCACTCGGGAAGCAGAGGCAGGCTGATCTCTGTGAGTTCGAGACCAGCCTGGTCTACAAGAGCTAGTTCCAGGACAAGATCCAAAACCACAGAGAAACCCTGTCTCGAAAAATCAAAAAAAAAAAAAAAACCAGTGTAGTAAAGTGGTGGTTGTAGGCTCTCCTCCAAGATGTATGACATCACTAGCCCTGGGTGGTTGACTAGGTTTCTGTGACCCAGAGATTTCTAAACAAGATTTACTATTACTCTTTTGGACAAACTCAGTATTTATTATTATATGATTGTTTTCATCTGGTAATTACATATGAATTTAATAACCTGAATTTTTTTAAACCGCTATCTTCCCTCTTTCATTGTAATGCTTAACAATATACCCATAAAGTGTTGGTTTCTATGAAATGTAAACATTGTAAATTAGCATTTTGGTGAAATATTTTTCTTTTATTTTGATGAAGAACCCAAACTTTAAAAACTCACTGAAAGTTAATGGGAAAATTAATTTTCCTAGATAGTTTCACCATGTCTTCATTTTAATAGTGAAAATAATTGCCTAGCTTGCAGGACCATAACTGATTGCCTGTCTGGGCAAAATCACTTCAATCAATTCTATGCCGTTTGTGTTAATAACATTTGAATCTTTACTTAAAATCACAGTAATGCCTGGGAAGGTGCTACAAGGTCAAGGGCAAGCTTATCAGTGACAGTACCAAAAAGGTTTGTTGATTTTCAAGAGAGACACCAAACGTGGAGTAACCGAGGTTAAGTCACGTAGTTGTAAATCTGTTGAACCCATTTTCCTCTTCTCTGTGTGAAATCCTCCACCTGGGTGAAACAGGATCTCTAATCTGGAACTTCAGAGATGAGAACATGATATCAGAGGAATCTGTCCCACTTCCAGGAGCCACTGTGCAGGCAGAACCGGGAGCGTTTCCCCAGTCCCAGCTTGGCAGATGTTCACAGAATCTGTTTGGTCTGTGGAGGTGGCTGGCAGGAATAGCGAGTCAGAATTTGTCCTGATCTACTCCGAACTGAGTTCTCTCTACCTTTCTTACCTCTTACTGTAGTGATGGGTAGATGGCCAGTCTCAGGTATTTGGTGAAAACTGCAAAAACTTGTTGCCTAAGAATAGCTGTATCTATGGAATCTTGGCCCATTTATGTCTTGGATGAATTTTGCTTTGAATACAAAATAGTTCAATGTTTGTCCTCCTTTTTGCTCTGAGGGTGCCAGTTTTTTTTTTTTTTTTTTTACTTTAGCTTAAGCTCCTATTACCAAGGGACATTATTTTCCTCTTTCTTTAATAAAATGTTATTAGTAGAAAAGGATGCAAGTAAATAAAAAACATCACACAACGTAATTAACCAGACCCAAAGTCTATATAACTCCATGACATTTTATGCAGCTAGAATAGGCTCTCGGAGGAGCTTCACATTAAATTTTACACTTTTTAGTCTCGAATATATTTTATGTGCTTATTCACAACCTAACCCCCCAAAAAGAATTCATGACAGAATTAGAACTAGAAAAGCGCTTAGTTTTATACCCTCTTTTATAGTTTGTGTTCATCAGCTGCATTCAGTTCCTTCCTCATCTCCCTGTATTAGGCCTTTCTTGTTCTCTCTTCTTCATGTGATACTTTACTCACATGTATGTATGTTTACATAAATGTTACTGACTAAATTCTACATATGAGAGAGAACAAGTTTCTTTTTTCTTTCTGAGATCGTCACACAATCTCAGAAATTAATTTTATTTTTAAAGGGATGATAATTGATGTGCTGAACTATATATGTAATCACAATATAGAATATGGTGCCTTTTTGATTTTTGGAGGGGGTTGTTGCTGTGGTTGTTGTTGTTTTGACATCATCACTATTCTTCTGATGGTTACCAGTCATGTTCATTGTCTCTGATGAAATTTCCCATTTAGCTAAGACTGGCGCTTGACAGGTGACATTTGGAGTGCTAGCGGTGGTTGACTTGAGGCAAGAAGGATCAAGTTTAAAACAGAAAATAAATCTAGCATTTGCTTAATAATTCACTGTTTGCTGCAGTGGAGTCTTATCTGGCCTCCCACGTTCATCTGCTTGCTGACGTGGCTTCTGCTTCAGTCGCAGAAGCTATTTTTTGCACCTTTTTTGTCTTTGGAGGAACCAAGTGGGCCTGCTTGCTTGTAATGATTCATATCTTAAAGGGCACAGGGTGTCCTGAAGTCCTGCCTCAGGGATGCAGTAAAGTGATGAGGGGTCAGGGAGGAGGGAGTGAAAGCCCTTTAAATACTTGTTAGAAGTAGTCCAGGGAGAAGGCACATTTTCACAGTTGGTTTGTGATTCTTTAGTTCTATTTGCAAAAGTTTTGGAAATATCTTGGCAGCAATGCAGACAGTGTTGTTCTTATTATCGTAACTAGCAAACATACAGTGTCCATCTGTGGGTATCATAGTCATTTTCTTTTAAGACAGTGTTTTGCTGTGTAGCCCAGATTGTTAGAAGTTAGAAACCCTCATGCCCCAGCTTCCTGACTCCTGGGATGGCTGCCCTGCAACACCGCACCAAGATGTAGAGTAGTGTTTTCTTTTTTGCTAGCCTCTTACGTGTAGAATCAAACCATCTCAGATGATTAATTCATGTATTCAGCTTAAGTAGTTTGATCTTCCTTGAATTTCTTTAGATTAGATTTGGATAAACATTAATTCAAATGTTTCTTCACTACATACTAGCCTCTAGGAAGGCTCTAGATTTTTTTCTTTCTTGGCGCTGGATTCCTAGTTCAGTAATTAATTTTAGCACAGAATATAGCCACTGAAAAAAAAAGGATTTATTTATTTATTTATGTATACAGGGTTCTTCCTGCATGTATCCTGCAGTACAGAAGAGGACACCAGATCTTATTACAGATGGTTGTGAGCCACTATGTGGTTGCTGGGAATTGAACTCAGGACCTCTAGAAGAGCAGCCAGTGCTCTTGGCCTCTGAGCCATCTCTCCAGCCCAAAAAAAGGAATTTTTATGAGGTTATCTGCGAATATGAAGTTTAGCTGGCGCCTCTCTGAAGCTGGCAAGTGGAATGGCAGCCTGGTCTCCAGGGCTGTACCTTCCACATCCAGGGTTCTCTAGTTTGGTTTGATTTGATTTTGTGTGTGTAGTGCTCATATGTGTGCAGATGCGCAGGCATGCTGGTGCATGCATGTATGTGGAGACATGCTTCGGGTGTCCTTCCTTAGCGTTGTCCACCTTAGGTTTTGAGACAGTCCCTCCCTGACATGTAATTCATCCAGCATAACAGGCTGGCTGGCTAGTGAGCAGGGATCCACCTATCCATCTCTGCCTCTCTAGCACCGGGATTACAAGTATGGGCCACTTGAGTTCTAGGGATGGAACTCTTGTCCTCATGCGTGCCAGGCAAGGGCTTGTCAACTGAGCTATCTGCCTAGCCCCACTAATTAAGTTTTAACTATAGAATTGTATTTTTTTAATTGCTTCTGCTCTGTAATGAGTATTTCCCCCTTAATACCAGAATTTATCCAAAGATATATGTTGTGTTAAAACAAAATAATTTTTTAAAATTAAAATGTTGTGGGTTTTTTTTATTTTTATTTTTTTTTTTGAGACAGGGTTTCTCCATAGCTTTTGGTTCCTGTCCTGGAACTAGCTCTTGTAGACCAGGCTGGCCTCGAACTCACAGATATCCGCCTGCCTCTGCTTCCCGAGTTCTGGGATTAAAGGTGTGCGCCACCACCGCCCAGCCTGTTGTGGGTTTTTTTGAGAGAGATATAATCCCAAATTTTATTTCTTGAGGGTAGGCCATTCCTATGGGTGAAGAATAAGCATGGCTGTTGATCTAAGTGTCAACGTCTTCAATGTTCTTGTTCATCCTTTAGATTCCCAGAAGTTGTGCATGAGCTCCGGTGGAGAGAGTTGGGAAGCAAAGATGATTGTGATGCGGTTTATTGATATGAGGATAACAGGTTAATAGCTAAAATTTATTATTCTCACCTCTCAATTTTACATGGGCCTGCAGGGAATGCCTATACCGACTTCCTTGACCAGATGGGTGTATTCCATTTAGATAAGAAATATGTTGTACAGCTTTGATTTCTTCTGATTTTCATGATAGAACCATTTCAGTCATACCTTCTTCTTAACTGGGAGAGTCTCATCAGAGAGTACTCTTTCTGGACTAGTTTATTTCCATGTGCAATTCTTAGTAATCCTTATAGGAACAACTTTCACAATACGATAGGAGCACAGGCCGCCGGAAATGTGAAATCACAATACGAGCTTACAAACATTTTGTGACAGTATGTTAAAGGCTCCATGCTAGAGTCAAATAAGTCTCCGGTGTCCTGATGACATCTTCCGTGATGTCCACCCTGCAGCCCACTTGGACAACGTGGCTCTGCTTTCTCATACACTTTCATGGCAGTTTAGACTGCAAGCATGCCGAAGCACATCCGAGTGACATCGCGGTGATGTAACTTTCCCAGAGCTCTCCCAGTTCTTTGGCAGCATCTCGCAAGATACACAGCACCCTCTCCCTATTGGTCACTGGTCCCCCTTAAGAATGACTAAAGATGGGGCTGGAGAGATGGCTCAGTGGTTAAGAGCATTGCCTGCTCTTCCAAAGGTTCTGAGTTCATTTCCCAGCAACCACATGGTGGCTCACAACCATCTGTAATGAGGTCTGGTGCCCTCTTCTGGTCTGCACGCATACACACAGACAGAATATTGTATACATAATAAATAAATAAATATAAAAAAAAGAATGACTAAAGATATTATTGAGATTTTTTTTTACTAAAGGCAGCATTTTTGCATAATTTAGCTTTCGAGAAAGTACCTCCTTGAAATCATCTCATGGGAAACCGTGTTCATTTGTGCTTTGGCACTGGCCATGCTGTTTTTGAGAGGTCCTCTAGCATTTGGTTCTTTCTGACCATGCTGCTCCCGAGCAGTGGTTCAGCAGTTGTATCTTACCAGGTGGTGGAGATAGCGGGACACGTACATTTAAGTAGTTGGGAGTCAATGTATGTGTGTGTGTTGTCTCTTCTCTTGTAGCCCAGGCTGCCCTGTGTAGCAAAGGATAACTTTGAACTGCTGACCCTCCTGCTTGCTCCTTTTGAGAGCTGAATCAGGTGAAAAACACAATGCCCCAGCCCATCTGGTTCCTCTCTCTTCTCTCTCTCTCTCTCTCTCTCTCTCTCTCTCTCTCTCTCTCTCTCTCTCTCTCTCTCTCTCCCCTTTCCTTCCCTCCCTTCCTTTATTTCTCTTTTGTTTTTTGAGATAGTATTTCTCTGTATAGCTTTGGAGCCTGTCCTGGAACTCACTCTATAGACCAGGCTGACCTCTAACTCACAAAGATCTTCCTGCCTCTGCCGGTTCATGTATTTCTTAAAATATTTAATTAATGATCCGTAGCATCAGGAAAGCCCATATACTTGTTTGTAAGTATATGGTGACACCCAGGTCTCCAGAACAACAAGAACCGCAAACAATAACTAAGATGCCATCTTGATTTTAAGCAATGTCTTGTAGGTAAAATACTGGCGGCAAAGAGGGTGAGCTTGCCCGCTGTCATTCCACTACATGGGATGTGATTATCTAGTGATGGTTACTTAGCATTTGCTGCCACTAAAGTAAGGATTAATTTTCTGAGGTTAACTTTTTTCTGAGATATTGTTTCTCCCGGCCTGGTAGGGTAAGCCTCCAATCCTGAATAGAGCCAACCAGCCTGTCTTGCTGCTTATCCCACCCTCTCTTTCTTGCTGTGTCACTTCCTTGTGCTCTTGTTCCTTCACACACACACACACACACACACACCCTGACACAGCGACGCAAAGACAGATACCTTTCGAATGTCACCATCTTCTGAAAAGTGCTGCTATCTGGCAGGATGGAGCATATCTCCCTTGACAGAGAGACACCTTTTGGCTGTTACACCATCCACAGGAACCCCTAAACCCATATGCTCATAATTTTATCCTCAGTGCACTGAAAACACTGGGGGGGGATTTTAAATGCGATTGTGAGACTGTGCTTAGAATAGCGAGGCCTTTGTTGGCGGTGGGTGCCAAAAATGACTCTGTGTGGGTTTGGTTGCCATAAAAAGAAATCCCAGTGAACAAAATGATAGCTAGCTGTTTTCTTTTCATGTAAGAATTGCTTTGCTATTGAATTTTTAGCATATTAACCGATTGGGGAAAACTGGTATTTACATTCAACATGCTTTTTGAAATTATGAAAAATGGATGTATATGATCATAAGGAAGTAATCTTAACTGTAACTAATGAAGTTGTTACAGAGCTAGCTCCCTGGCTTTAAGCAGATCTATATCAGAAATTTAAACTAAAATCTTAAAAGATACATAATACATTCGGTAATTTGAAATAATATTCAGTCCAAAAATATTCCCCTGAACTCAGTGATCCATTTGATGTACATTTTCTCTCTTATAATTTCCTCCCTAACATACTCTAATATAATAAAATGCTTCCCCATTTATTAACCTAATCATACATTTTAGTAATAGAATACAAACTAAAGAATTTATTTATTTTGGAAAATTAAACCTCTTAGTGAAAATATCAGTTAAGAATAACATAAGAAGACATGCCTTTATCAAATGCTGGATTGAACTTTCAAAGCTTTGTGGTTTTTTAGAGTGAATTACTTTCCTTGGCTTCAGGGAGGGAAGACAGCTCAGAAACTTCTGAGCATGCCCAGAGCTTACGTGGATGTAAAGGAAAAGCTCCGCCACATGCAGTCTGTGGCCAGGGATGTGCATCCTTTCCGTTACATTTTATTCTCATGTCCAAGGAAAAGCAGCTCAAGACAAGCAGTCCATAAAATCCTCCTTGTCTGTACTATCCATCAGTGTGATCCTGGGATTCCCCAAGGGACCAGTAGTTTTTGCTCTTTTCCACCTTTCCAGTCTCAGAAAGTTCCAGTGATTCATGAGTAGCAGTGAATTGAAGGCTACCCCAAAATAGTGCTCCGAAGAACAATGTCAGCTGTTTAAAATCCTGGGTGACGGACTCATAGGGGACAGGATATCTCTCTCTCTCTCTCTCTCTCTCTCTCTCTCTCTCTCTCTCTCTCTCTCTCTCTGTCTTCTTCCCTTCCCCATCCTGTGTGTGTGTGTGTGTGCACTTGTAAAGTGTGCCTGTACCTTGCTTTTTAAACGGACTGACTCAGGTTCTCACGCTTGCCAAACACCCAACACTATTTCTTCCTCATCATCTCCCGAGCCCCTTTTTAGTAAAATTCTCAAGCATTTCACTGAAACAAGAAGATGGACTTTGCTTTTAGAAGAACGTGGATCAGAGCACCCTTGTGTTGCGATGTCCACTCTTCCTGAAGGTCCTGGAGTAGAAAGGAAGTTCTGGAAAATGGTGTTTCTGGATTAAATAGCAGGGCATGGCAAGGATCTTATCCAGAAAGTCTGCTTTTGCGCTGTATATGACACTTTCCCTCTGCATTTTGAAGCTTATTTTCAGAAGAGGTGCAGTTTTTAATGGAAGTTTTATTTATTTTTTTTTTGTCGGGTGTTTTGTCCTCCGAAAGGCTGTATCTAGTCACTGGTGTAATAGTTTTAACTGTTTTGCTGTAAAATGGAATGGTGGCCGTCTCCTTTAGAGAGATAAGCCCTCACTGTCAAATGAAAACATGAGTCCATGACAGTCTTTCTTTTCATAAAAATCTGCCCTTACTTCACTTGAAATTACAGAATTACATATTGTATGTCATGAAAAGAATGGGAACTGACGAATGCTGATTTTCACCTCTGAGGTGGATGTTTTCCCTTAAAGAAATGGTCTTCAAAAACAAAGGAGAGCAGTTTGTCTGAAAGGTTTCCAGTGTTCCCATAAGGTGCTGCCTAAGTTACACGTAGATCTCTATCTAAATTATGGTCATTTCCCCTAAGAAGTCACATTTGTGGCTACTTTCTTATCTCTAACCTGTACGGTCAGATATTTTCCTCTAAAACCTTCAAAACTTGAGGGTTTCAGATATGGACAATAATTTAAACTTTGGAGCTACGCGAAAGCACTTGAAAAACATTGAAGATGCAGTATTTGAAGTTGGGATGAGGTTTATGAGAGAGACGTGGTGCTCAGAGGTCAGCCAAGCTTGGGTTTGATTTTAGCTCCCATTCCCGGCGTCCGAAGTCTTCCTCCTCAGGGGAGCAGACATAATCATTCTATAGTCCACAGGTGCCATAAACACCAAGTGAGAAAACATATCAGATCTTTTGAGTTTTAACTGTGCTGGTGTAGAACAAATACACAGTGAGTGACAGCTTCTCTTGTCACCACAGGCTGAGTTGTCCTCACCTGAAGTGCTCAGGACCAGTGTTAGCTTTTTTTAAAGATCTGTAATATTTGAATACACACACACACACACACACACACACACACACTTACACATATGGAGAGAGATATGTTCTGGGAATTCAAGTGTAAATTAATTTATATTTCACATATGAATTATGCATGCAGCCTGAAGATAATTTTATATAATATTTTTAGTGTATCTCCCTTTGAGCACAACTTATCACATGAAGCCAGGAATGAAAATTTTTACCTCTTGGCATCATGTTGGTGCTCAGAAAGTTTCATCTTTTGGAGTGTTTTGAATTTCAGAATTTGTCAAGGAATGTTCAAGCAGTGCGAGCATTGGGGCTGTCGTCATAGATCAATATAAATAGAAGGTATTAGACCTAGAAAGTAAATTGGAAATTGTTTCAAGCTCTGAATCCCAATTGAGGATGTGCATACTTCTTCATGAATCACAGGCAAATTCTACTTCCACTTTAGAAGTAGAATACTTGCCTCTCAAAGTTCCTCCAAATAAGCTATATTACAGGGACCTTAAATATTGAATTATGCACAGAGTTTCGCCAGTTGAGGGGCCATGCCATGCACTTTTGTTAGTGTCCTGCCTGGAATTGATTGACGCAAATTCTCACTGATATACTTTGAGGCCATCAGTTTTCTTTGAAATTAGGAAAATCACTGCGAGGAGACAAACCTCAGTTCAATGCAGAAGTTTCCAACAAATCAACATTAATATGTATGTGACTTAGTTTCTATACAGGCGATTTGAAGACCTATTTATTATGCCACATAACTACTAGTGGAAGGAGCTTCCTGTTAAAATGTCTGGCTATAAATGATTGGCTCCATCTCTACAACTTCACTACTATTAAAAGTTGCTGGAGGACTGGAGAGATGATAGGTCATTTGGAGAAGACCTTGCTGCACAACCATGAGAATTTGAGTTTGATCCTCAGAACCACATAGAAAGGGCAGGCATGGGGGCACACGCTGTTGAAGCAGAGACAATCCAAACCTTGGGCTTCTTGGCCAGACAGCCCAGAGTACTTGGCAAATGAGAGCCCGTCTCTCAAAATAACAGACAGACAAGTGAGCAACACCTACAGATGGACAACTAGGGCTGTTTTCTGATCTCCACATGTACACACACACACACACACACACATACACACACATACATACACATACATACACAGACACACACACATGAACATACATATACACACATACATACACATACACACATATACACACACAGTAGCATCTTTATGAAATTGTCCATCTTCGACCTCTTTTTATTTCCCTTTTTCTTTTTCTATTGTTTGTTTTTTCAAGACTGGGTTTCTCTATGCAGCCCTGACTGTCCTGTAACTCACTCTGCTGACCAGGCTGACCCTTGGACTCAGAGATCCGCCTGCCCCTGCCTCTCTAGTGCTGGGATTAAAGATGTGTATCACCACCACCCACTTTCAATCTCTTTTTATTAAAATGGGATTAGAATATGCTTACTCATATGCAGTAAGTTTTCCTTCACTCAGTTTCTGTCACCCGAGCAAGGTTTGGTCAGTACACGCCTGTACTTTTCCTTGTGGTCCTGTTTTCTCTGTGAGCCTTGCTTTCAGAGTCCTTCGACACAATTCTTTGTGCACAAGCACTTACTTACAAGTAAACTTTCAGTGAAGGATGCTCAACCATTAGCTTAGCTGTTTTGTTTCAATAAGGACTACCACTTAGACTATCATGGAGACATCTCCGCTTTTTTTTCTTTTTTCTTTTTTATTGAGAATAAGAAAAAAGTTTCCGCCTCCTCCCAGCCTCCCATTCCCCCCCTCCCCCCCCCTTCTCCCCCTCCCCCACTCTTCTCCCCCTCCCCCCACTCTTCTCCCCCTCCCCCACTCTTCTCCCCCTCTTCCCACTCCTCTCCCCCTCCCTCTCCA
>NW_026068086.1:1419745-1451355 GCF_014885135.2 Alexandromys fortis
GAACATGAAGTAGGATCAGAACCCCTCGCCGTTGACCTTGGCTTCTCATCAGTCCACATTGTTCGCCATGATCAGAGAGTCCGGTTTTATCCCATGCTTTTTCAGTCACAGTCCAGCTGGCCTTGGTGAGCTCCCAATAGATCAGCCCCACTGTCTCAGTGGGTGGGTGCACCCCCCGTGGTCCTGACATCTCCGCTTTTATCCTGACTGGTGGGACTTAACTCCAAAGCCTCAGGATCCACTGGGTACTACATTCAGGATTCCTTATTGGGAGTCACTTGAAGTTTTCACAATAACCAAGTGGTTCTTCCTCCTCACCCTGTCTGAGGGACTCCTTCACACTTCTGTAGTTTAAATGTTATGGAAGTAAGCAGCTCATTTAAATATTCAGATCTTAAATATTCAAATTTATTCAATTATTCAAAAATTAAAAACCACAATTTTCTATTTGTTTTTGTTTTTGTTTGTTTGTTTTCGAGACAGGGTTTCTCTGTAGCTTTGGAACCTGTCCTAGAACTAGCTCTGTAGACCAGGCTGGCCTCAAACTTAAAAGAGATCTACCCACCTCTGCCTCATGAGTGCTGGGATTAAAGGCAGGCACCACCACCACCCATCCCAATTTTCAACTTTTGATGTCTAATGAATTAGCAGTGGGTCAGTCATCAATTAGCAGTGGGTCAAGCTTTGCTATATGTATCAGTCTTGGGAAATAGAAAGTTACTTTAATAATTAAATTTAAGTTCTTATATAAAACAAAATCCATCTAATTACAAGGTCACCGTGCAATACTGTAATGTTTAAATCCAGCTCAAGATCATTTTTCAAGTTTGAATTATACGGCATGTTGTGAACTGTATTCTCCGAACTATATCATAGCACAGTAAAACTTTTGCTCCTAACTTTCCTTAATACCCAGTGAGCCCCATCTCCCTTTACCGTTCCGAATAGCTAGGATGCTTCCACTCTGTTCTCAACTCTTCTTCCATGAGAGCGTTTTAGATTTCACATAGGGATGTGATTATATGGTTCATGTTTTTCCATCTCTGGGCTGTTCCACATCCTGTAATGGTCCTCAGTTCCATGAGTTATTGCAAACAGTGGGATCTCACCTTCTGTATGTTCATGTCTGTGTGTTAATATACACACGTGTGTTCAGGTGCACATGTGCATGTGTGCATGTGAAGACTAGGTGGGGGTAACAACACGTGTCTTCATCCATCACTCCTACCTTCATTTATTTTATTTTGGGGCATGGGTCTCTCACTGAATCTGGAGCTTGCTGAGTTGGCAATACTGATTGGCTAATCATGTTCCTGTCTCTGTCTCCTCAACACTCTGGGGCTCAAATTCATACTTGTGTGGCAAACACTTTTCCAACTGAGCCGTTGTGATGGCCCCCAAATTTTCATTCTTTTTAAGGCAGAATAATACCTCACATGTATGTCTTCATGTGAATTCTAGAATTTTATTTTTCTGGGTCTGTGAAGAATGTCTGTGGTGTTTTTGATTAGCATTACATTAAATCTATAAATTATTTTGGGTAGTATGGTTATATAACTATATTGATTATTACTAACCATGAAGCTAGATTATCTTTCCAAGTTTTTATGTATTCTCTTCTGCCTCTTTCATCTATGTTCTATAATTTCTGTGGTAGAGATCTTTCAACTCTGGTTAAATATATTCTTTTTTGTTGTTGTTGAAACTATTGCAAATGGGATTACTTTCTTGATTTCTATTTCAAATAATTAGCATATTGGCATATGCCTCACATAACTTTTTATAGCTTATTTACTTGGAGAAAATTTGTACAATCTCTCAAAGGAAGCACTGGCTGAATTCTTATGACTACTTTGGTGGCCCAGCATAAGGCTTATCGCTCTAGGAGAGTACTTTGTAAAATAATCTTTGTGGTTGATTTAGGCACATAGCATTGAGACTCCCATCCTTGGTGCATTGAACATTATGTTTGTATAATAATGCTGTAGTTTGAGGTGTAGTTTTTCCTAATGGTGTTTGTTTTGTGTACAGGTCGCGTCAGGACAATCATGCCCATGAGAACTCTAAACTGTTCAGGTAACGTCTTCATTTTTAAAAGACCCTTTTTAAACTGTCTTCCAAGTTGGCTTTGCTTTTCAGGTTATGAAAGTTTTAGGACTGTTTTTGTTAAGTTTGATACAGTGTCACCAAAGTTCTTTGATAATCTTTATATCTTCTATCAATCTTTGATCTAGCTCTGCTGATTGCTGTTTTCAAGCTATAAACGTACCTATGTATTGTATTAACATATAAAATCCCAAGTAGTTATGTTTTGTTATACATGTATTACATAACATTGATTATATTTATTATTTTCTTTTATATTTTATATTAATACAGATATATGAGTATAATTTATTTCAAGCTATATGGAATTATGAAATATACTTCTGCATGCAAGCCACAAAAACTTGGCTAGATATAGCTTTCAAGTTTTTAATTAAGGCTTTAAAAATCATATATTGTAAATAATATTTACATTACACTGACCCTCAGATGCTTTGGGATGTATATGCAGGTGAAACCCAGATTCTCATACTCATGCTGAGAAGCATGTCGCTTTGCCACTGAATTCAGGCTCCCTATACAATTCCTAAACAAAATTAAGGAGTATTTATAAAACTTGTCTGCATATTAGGCATGGAAGAAATTTATGCTTATGACATAATTCTGGGTTTGAAATTAATATCTTTGAATTAGGTAACTAATGCAATAGCTGTAAATAATTTATCGGAATGAAAAACATTTTAGTTTATCCAATTTCAGACTGATGGTTTAGCATGGGTATTGCTGTCTTATTTGGAGACTCTAATGACTTGTTTTCTTGTCCTCCAGGTCATTGTACTTTGCTGAAGCTGGCTGTAGATCTTTGCTGTAGCTGATGGGCAGAATTTCTCCTAGACTATTCAGCACCCTAATTTCATCCTAGTTTTTTAAAAAAATCAAATGCCATAAGGAACCTTTGCAGCTTTGCACTTTGCTTTTGAAGATGGACATTTGTAGGATGGAGAGAACTGTATTATAGCTTGGTTCAAGGACATTTCCATCCAATGCCCACCGATTGCAGTGTGAGGGTGGAAGGTTCCAGAGAGAGGGAACAATCCACAAGTTTGCAGACAACCAAGACCATGGAAGCAACCCAGATTTAAAAAGCACAGCCTTGGAGACACTCCATGAGTCTGCTTGGCTTCCAGGCAAAGTAGCACTTAAGACCTTGTGTAACAAAAATGGACACTGGGGACACAGCTCTAGGACAAAAAGCTACCTCAAGGTCTGGAGAAACTGACAGTGTGTCAGGTAGATGGAGGCAGGAACAATCAGCTGTTATTAAGATGAGCACTTTCGGCAGTCAGGAAGGACAGCGGCAGCCACAAATAGATCCCGAGCAAATCGGAAATGCCGCGTCAGCACAACTGTTTGGTTCTGGGAAGCTGGCCTCGCCTGGCGAGGGCGTCCATCAAGTCACAGAGAAGCAATACCCGCCGCACCGTCCGAGCCCCTACCCATGCCAACACTCACTCTCCTTCCCTCAGCACTCATTGCCACAGGGCATCATGCACAGCAACAAGCCACACCAGAGCCTAGAAGGCCCTCCCTGGCTTTACCCTGGCCCTTTGCCATCCGTTGCCTCTGAGGACTTATTCCCTTTTCCTATCCACAGCCATGGAGGTGGTTATCCTAGAAAGAAGATCTCAAGTCTCAACCCTGCTTACAGCCAATACTCCCAGAAAAGTATCGAACAGGCAGAAGATGCTCACAGGAAGGAGCACAAACCCAAAAAGCCTGGCAAATACATTTGCCCGTACTGCAGCAGGGCGTGTGCCAAACCAAGCGTCCTGAAGAAACACATCAGGTCACACACCGGTGAGCGGCCATATCCATGCATACCTTGTGGTTTCTCTTTCAAGACCAAGAGCAATTTATACAAGCACAGGAAGTCTCATGCCCACGCGATTAAGGCCGGGTTGGTACCTTTCACAGAGTCATCTGTATCTAAGTTGGACCTGGAGGCCGGTTTCATTGATGTAGAAGCAGAGATACATTCAGATGGCGAGCAGAGTACGGACACGGATGAGGAGAGCTCTTTATTTGCCGAGGCTCCCGACAAAATGAGCCCCGGCCCTCCCATCCCATTGGATATTGCTAGCAGGGGTAACTACCATGGGTCCTTGGAAGAATCCTTGGGCGGTCCGATGAAGGTGCCAATTTTGATTATCCCCAAAAGCGGGATCCCGCTACCTAATGAGAGCTCTCAGTATCTGAGCTCTGACATGCTCCCAAATCCGTCTTTAAATGCGAAGGCGGACGACTCTCACACAGTGAAACAGAAACTTGCACTGCGACTCTCAGAGAAGAAAGGACAAGACTCTGAGCCATCCCTCAACCTTCTGAGCCCGCACAGCAAAGGAAGCACTGACTCGGGCTACTTTTCTCGCTCAGAAAGTGCAGAGCAGCAGATAAGCCCGCCCAACACCAATGCAAAGTCTTATGAAGAAATCATCTTCGGAAAATACTGTCGACTTAGTCCAAGGAATACGCTCAGTGTTACTCCCACTGGTCAGGAGCGCACCACCATGGGGCGGAGAGGCATCATGGAACCATTACCTCATGTGAACACCAGGCTGGAGGTCAAGATGTTTGAAGATCCCGTCTCCCAGCTGATCCCCAGCAAAGGAGAAATGGACCCTACTCAAGCAAGCATGCTGAAGCCCACAAAATTCAACAGTGAGTGCAGGCAACCGCAGGCCATCCCGTCATCCATCAGGAATGAAGGAAAACTCTACCCAGGAAACTTCCCCGGCAGCAATCCGATTCTCTTAGAGGCGCCCGTGGACTCTTCACCCCTCATTAGAAGCAACTCCATGCCAACTTCCTCAGCAACTAATTTAACTATCCCTCCTTCTTTGAGAGGAAGTCACTCGTTTGATGAGCGGATGACAGGGTCAGATGATGTCTTCTATCCTGGCACGGTTGGCATACCTCCCCAGCGCATGCTCAGAAGACAAGCAGCCTTCGAGCTGCCGTCAGTACAGGAGGGGCACATGGAGTCCGAGCACTCTGCCCGGATGTCCAAGAGCCTTGCCAGCTTATCTGTGAAGGACAAGAAATTAGTTCCCGGAGACAGGGTTGGCTATGACTATGATGTCTGCCGTAAACCATATAAGAAGTGGGAAGACCCTGAAACACCAAAACCAAGCTACCGGGACATTTCCTGCTTGAGTTCTTTGAAGCATGGAGGAGACTACTTCATGGACCCCTCCGTGCCTTCGCAGGGAGTGACAACCATGTTTGGGACTCCTTGCGAGAACAGAAAACGCAGGAAAGAGAAGAGTGTAGGGGATGAGGAGGATGCGCCCATGATCTGTGGTGGCATGGGAAGCGCCCCTGTGAGCATGATATCGTCAGAGTATGACCCCAAGATGCAGGAAGGAGGAAGGGGTGGCTTTGCCATGCCTGCCCACGAGAACCTTCCTCATGGTCACTCTGAGCGTTTTGACCCAGCTCGTCCCCAGCTGCCATCTGGAAGTTCATCTCTTGGGTCTGAGGATGTGCCCTCAGCCGCTGATGCTGACAAGATGTCAGACCTGGCCAGGAAGCCTCCTGGAAATGTGATTTCAGTGATTCAGCACACAAACTCGCTGAGCCGGCCCAATTCCTTTGAAAGATCTGAGTCAGCAGAAATGGTGGCCGGTTCGCAGGACAAGACCCCCTCACCTTCTGAGACATGTGACAGTGAGATTTTAGAAGCCCCTGTAAGCCCGGAGTGGGCTCCTCCAGGGGATGGTGCGGAAAGTGGAAGCAAGCCAACCCCTTCCCAGCAGGTGCCGCAGCCATCCTACCATACACAGCCGAGGCTTGTTCGCCAGCACAACATTCAGGTTCCCGAAATCAGAGTCACAGAGGAACCCGACAAGCCCGAGAAGGAGAAGGAAGCTCCCGCCAAGGAGCCAGAGAAACCTGTGGAGGAATTCCAGTGGCCTCAGAGAAGTGAGACCCTTTCCCAACTCCCTGCTGAGAAGTTGCCTCCCAAAAAGAAACGCTTGCGGCTTGCAGACATGGAGCATTCCTCAGGGGAGTCCAGTTTCGAGTCCACAGGCACCGGCCTCTCTCGAAGTCCCAGCCAAGAAAGCAACTTATCCCACAGTTCCAGCTTCTCTATGTCCTTCGAGAGAGAAGAAACGGTTAAGCTCACGGCACCCCCTAAGCAGGATGAGAGTGGCAAACATTCTGAGTTTTTGACTGTTCCCGCGGGTTCATACTCGTTGTCTGTCCCAGGTCATCACCACCAGAAAGAAATGCGGCGTTGCTCCTCCGAGCAAATGCCTTGTCCTCATCCGACAGAAGTCCCAGAGATACGGAGTAAATCATTTGATTACGGGAATCTGTCCCATGCTCCGGTGGCGGGAGCATCTCCGTCAACATTATCCCCGTCCCGGGAGAGGAAGAAATGCTTTCTGGTGCGACAGGCTTCCTTCAGCGGCTCCCCAGAAATTGTCCAAGGTGAAGCCGGTGTTGACCCCAGCGTCAAGCAGGAGCAGATGGAGCAACTGCACGCTGGCCTCAGGGCTGCATGGTCCTCTGTGCTTCCGCCTCTCCCCGGGGATGACACAGGGAAGCAGGTGGTCGGCCCTTGTGGCCAGCTGAGCTCAGGGCCACCACTCCACCTTGCCCCACAGCAGATCATGCACATGGACAGTCAAGAATCTCTGAGAAATCCCTTGATGCCACCAGCACCCTACATGGCGAGCAAGCACTTACCCGAGCAGCCACATCTGTTTCCACACCAAGACACGGTCCCGTTTTCCCCTATCCAGAACGCCTTGTTCCAGTTTCAGTACCCGACTGTCTGTATGGTTCATTTGCCAGCTCAGCAGCCTCCCTGGTGGCAGGCCCATTTCCCCCATCCCTTTGCTGCTCACCCTCAGAACAGCTACACCAAGCCTTCGTTCCAAGCTGACATTCATTCTAGCTACCCCTTAGAGCACGTAGCAGAACACACTGGAAAAAAATCCGCTGACTACGCACATGCAAAAGAGCAGACTTACCCGTGTTATTCCGCAACACCAGGGCTACACTCCAAGAACCTCCCTCTGAAGTTTCCGTCAGACCCGAACAGTAAATCCACTGAAACGCCCACTGAGCGGCTTCTTCGAGATGATTTTGCCTCTGAAAATGCCGGGCCTTTGCAGTCTCTCCCAGGAACGGTGGTTCCTGTTCGCATCCAGACCCATGTCCCATCCTACGGCAGCGTCATGTACACAAGCATTTCTCAGATACTCGGACAGAATAGCCCCGCAATTGTCATATGCAAGGTTGATGAGAATATGACCCAAAGAACACTGGTAACCAACGCAGCCATGCAAGGGATAGGACTGAACATAGCCCAAGTGCTTGGGCAGCACACAGGCTTGGAGAAATACCCTCTTTGGAAAGTACCTCAGACCTTACCTCTGGGCTTAGAATCCTCCATCCCCCTGTGTTTACCGTCCACCTCGGACAGCGCAGCCTCTCTCGGAGGCAGCAAGCGGATGCTGTCTCCAGCCAGCAGTTTGGAGCTCTTCATGGAAACAAAGCAGCAGAAACGCGTGAAAGAGGAGAAGATGTACGGGCAGATTGTGGAAGAGCTCAGTGCAGTGGAGCTGACCAACTCAGACATCAAGAAGGGCCTCTCCCGCCCCCAGAAACCCCAACTAGTGAGGCAAGGGTGTGCTTCGGAGCCCAAGGATGGCTCCCAGTCAAGGTCATCTTCCTTCTCCTCCCTGTCGCCTTCCTCTTCTCAAGACCACCCGTCTGCCAGTGGGCCTTTCCCTCCCAACAGGGAGATACTTCCGGGTTCCAGGGCACCTCCACGGCGGAAGTTCAGCGGGCCTTCGGAGAGCAGAGAGTCTTCGGATGAGTTGGACATCGATGAGACAGCATCAGACATGAGCCTGAGCCCTCAAAGTTCTTCGCTGCACGCAGGAGGCAGTCAGCAGGAAGAGGAAGGGAAGGCCCGCAAGCTGCCTGTCGGCATGCTGGTTCACATGGCCTCTGGCCCTGGAGGAAACGTGGCAAATTCCACTCTTCTTTTCACAGATGTGACAGATTTCCAGCAGATCCTTCAGTTCCCTAGTCTGCGGACAACAACTACTGTGAGTTGGTGCTTCTTAAATTATACAAAACCCAATTTTGTGCAACAGGCCACCTTCAAATCCTCAGTTTATGCTTCATGGTGCATTAGTTCCTGTAACCCAAACCCATCAGGATTGAACACCAAGACCACACTGGCCCTTCTGAGATCCAAACAAAAAATCACTGCAGAAATTTATACTCTGGCTGCTATGCACAGGCCCGGAACTGGCAAGCTCACATCCTCCAGTGCCTGGAAGCAATTTGCACAGGTAAGTACAGACCCAGAGTCAGAAAACACAGTGTGCTGTGGGTCTAATACTAGGCAGCTTGTACCATGAAGGGTGGAAGATCTAAAGCTTCACACAAACTAGGGAATACTAAGTGATCTGGTCTTACCTAGGGATGGAGAAGCCATAGCCTGCACTTAGCTCTGTGGGCTCCCAGGAAAGCCTCAGGGGATGGGCATGCCTGCTTCAGCCCAGATACGGAAAATTCTCCCACTGGGACTAAGGTTCATTGGTCACTTTTCCTCTGTCCTCTGAGTGATAGCACAGACATGAAAAATTCAGGGGCTTATAAAATGGGGAACTAATTTAAAATGGATACTGAGAAAAAAATTGAGGAAAAAGTGTGAAGGGTGTTAGCGCTCAGATTAGCAAATGCCATCATCCGTGATCCAGTGGTGTGTTCGGCTAAAGTTTATACTCTCCATATCTTTTTCAAAAATGGCTTCCCCAGTTATTGTTATTGGCTGGTTTGCTCCCAAACAGTTAGTACTTACACGTAAAAAATTTAAATATAAATAACCTTAGAATAAACCAAATTAATAATGAGGAAAATAGAGATTTAAAAAATATGTTTCTCATGCATATCCGTGATTATTTTGCCTTCAGTGAATTTTGAAACCACTTCTTAATGTGGATTGTTTGGCTTGCTATTTCAAAAATGTAGAATGTGTCTTTGAAGTCTCTCTCAACACTGGGCAGAGGAAGTGTGAACCAGCCAGTGCCCCTGCGTTTAAACAAACATTGAATTCACCATCTGGAAACCTGTCTTCCCTCTGATTTTACCTCCAGTGTCCTTTTGTTTTCTGCATTCAGCCCACAGCCTCTCATGATGGAATTGAAACTCACTTCTGAGGTGACAGGGCTGCACGGGCCAAGTGTATCCTGGAGAAAGCATGTGAAATGATTCTCTTTTGACCCTGCAGATGAAACCGGATGCACCCTTCTTGTTTGGCAGCAAACTGGAAAGGAAATTAGTGGGAAACGTCTTAAAGGAAAGAGGGAAAGGAGAGATGCACGGAGATAAAGATCTTGGATCCAAACAAACCGAGCCAATCCGAATTAAGATCTTCGAAGGGGGGTAAGGAAAACCCAAATGTCAAATGTTTCCTGTTGGTGTGGAAGGTCCTGAGTGTTTGCCTGTGGTAAATAGTGGGCACGCTTGCAGAAACTCAAAGGGAGTTTCCGTTCGCAGTCAAATGTATAAACCCTGGCTGGTGACAGATTGCAACTGCATCCATCTTCTAGGTCTTGTCAGTAAGCATGGCTCCGCTGTGCGTGTGTCTCACATCTCAAATTTTATATGAAATCTATGTTGGCAGCCTTTTGTGGCACTTAAGTTCCTTCATTATTTAATATTTTAAGGGCATTTGGATTACTACGTGGGCATATTTGTATTCTGTGTTGATGTTAGTGAAATCATGCCTACTTCTGGATATTCCTAAGAAATCATTTCTTTGAACTGCAGACTTTCACGGGATACTGAGAGCTTCACATCCCACCCCATGTCCTTTTTTTTTTCCGTCTTGATTCAAGTCAAGCTATCACATTGCATTTAGTTTCCCATGTTCCCTGTCTCTATTGGTAGATAACAACCTCTTTTCAAACATTTTGAACCACTGAAACTCAAGTAGTAAGGCCCAGTGGTTTTCTTATGTGTATATTAAGAGAAAGTAATGACAGGTAATAGCTAGTTTTATGGTTCAATAGAAATATATTATTTGATGTAATCCACGGAAGAAGTTTAGATTTATGATTTTAGATAAAAAAAAACATTTAATTACATTTTGGGGTTCATGCCATTAGTCTTATCTCATGAACCTATCAATAAATTACATAGTTTCATGAACATACTTTCATTCCAATAGTATTTGAAGGATAAAATAATGTTAGTTTTTACTACAGAAATTTTCTCGTAGTTTGACCAATTTGGAGTTATTTATTATAGTTGAGTTGCCCTTGGCTTTTTTGCCCCATTTACTCACTGAGTCTTTTTTACCGCAGTTGCACATATGCAATGAACTTGGCCTCAGTAAATTTTGACATCCCTCATTTCATTATGCGAATGAGAAGAACGTGGAATTTTATCTTTCCTGAGAGACAGCGTGGTCTCTGTGAATCAGTCACCGTACTTTTGTGCAGCAGCCTTCTTCAGAGAATTGCATATGTACCACTAGCTTGCAGAAGCCAGCAGGATTACTGTGTGCTTTGAAGAGTTTATCTCCACTAAAGGAGAACATAAGTCAAAGCATGTTTGAGAATCTCTCATTGCTGTGTTTTGATGATTCAGAAAGCTTGTACATGCATTTTATTTATTTTTCCTTGTCCAATCCTTTTTAAATCCCTGAACCACCCATTTCTGGTACCCAGGCTTTCATTCCAAACAGTGTGTTCCCACCTCTTGTACTGTTGATTACAAAGTGGTAACAGCAACACAGAAGAATTATTGCCAGATTATCCAGGTTACCTAATAGATATGGTTAAAAGGACTTCTTTAAATTACTCTTTTCCAAAATCCATTATGTATCAGGTTGATTTGTGGGTCTGCAGAAATATTATAGAGTAAAGAGGCTATCTGGATACATTCTGCTCATATATAGATTTATGTAGAATTTTACTTTGTTCCATTTTGGAAGTGAGTTAATCATAAGAAACTGAAAACAAGCTCTTGTTAGAGGATAAGATGTGTTTGTAACCAGCCGTGATGACAGGCTATAGATAAACCTGGAGTACTCTTCCCTGAAGAATATTGGCTTTCTGTAAAATCACTGTGTCCCCTTAAGCAGTTTCACTGCCTTAGCAACAGAGAATAAAATTGAACGGAGAAGGATATTTCTGTATCTTGAGGATTTACTCTGATTTATTATAAAATTCAAAACAGGTTTGAAGAACAAGCCAAAGTTAAGTGTTTTATAAAAAGAGAAAGGGCTTGCAAAATTGTTGACCTTCGTTTTCCCCCAAGGTTAGTACTGACCAAAATGTCAAGCATGCTAAGATGAAGTATTATCCATAGAAGAGTTGGCCTCCCAGTAGGTCGATGGATATTTTTCTTTTTGAAAAGCTTTCTGAAAATTTGAATTGGTCTTTGTACCTGTTGGGGGTATTAGCTAGAGCAAGATGGGAATATTCACCAGCCTTTTAGAATGGAAAATCAGCTATGGATCTAAATACCACTAAGGAAATACACAGGTGAACAAGGAATTTTGCATGTTAGCCTACTGTTGGAAGCTACCCAAAGCACCCTCAGAAATGCTTTCTTCCCAAAATGATATGAGATTTAAAATTCTAGCCTTGCTGCCATGTAAGAGATCATACTACTCATTGATTGTGTGGTACAAACCTGCTGTGTATTGACTGCTGTTGTTCTCTAAGCAAAATGAGAGTGCAGAACATTGGGTGGGTTGCTTCTCTTCTATCTGAGTCTTCATCTACTCGGTTTCACGGAAGTGGATGACCTCAGATAACCCCTTCAAACCTCTCTGTGAAATACTTCAAGAAACAAACACTAATTTTATTCCAGAGTCTCTCGTTTTCATTATGCAACTGTGCCTTCAAGAAACCAGTCAGCATTCAGACTCCACGTTAGTACAGATTCGTGATCCTAGGTAGGACAGGTCAAACCTGTAGACAGCAGTTGGTGAAGTGAGCTCAGCCTGTGTAAAGTTGAAATTTCTGAGGTGCTTATGTGCCAGGATTGCAAAAGTCGAGTGGATGCTGGCAAGGAAGAATTCTATTCTCGCTTGTGCTTATTTTAGCAAGAGTAGAGGAGTGAGTGCTTGCACACGTATATTGTAGATGATGTCATGTTAACAGATTATGCATGAAGGATGATCATTCTAATATGTTGCTATGCTTTTAGCAAGGTTCCCTGATTGGAGGCTATACTAATGCAGATACAGGTTGAGATCTGTATCTCTGTAGGCTTATGTAAACCTATTGGAACATCTGTGTACTACATCTGTAAATATGTAATTCCAGCTGGAGTGACATTTTGTTTACAGTGATAAATCTGTTATATAATCGTTTCAAGTATTTGCTGCATAAACTTCCCAGGGTTCATAGAAGTCAAGAAGGAAAAGACCCTCATAATAATTGAAGTCAGGCAATGATTAGCTTTTGGCTTGATGTATCACATGCTAAGAGTGTTTAAAATCACACGGGATTGCCTCTTCTTCAAATAGGTACAAATCAAACGAAGATTATGTGTATGTCAGAGGACGTGGACGTGGAAAGTACATTTGTGAAGAGTGTGGGATCCGCTGTAAGAAGCCAAGCATGCTCAAAAAACACATACGCACTCATACTGATGTCCGGCCTTATGTATGCAAGTTATGTAATTTCGCTTTCAAGACGAAAGGTAAAAGCCTGATTTTTGCAGCCATTTTTGTTCGTTTTTGTATTTTATTTTATTTTATTTTATTTTATTTGCTGGGGGTGGGGGATACATTTCGGGATAACTTCTAGCTACTTAGGATTCCGAATACTATTTTCTAACTCACTTTCACCAACAATAAAGAGTATTTTGTTTGTGAAAAATATGACCCCCTGAGATCTATTTCCTCCTTTCTGCCCAGGATCAAAGGATGTATGTGAGACTGGAAGGCTCCTTTGATGACTAATTAAGAGCTACAGACACAGGGCCAGGCAGGTTGTCTCTGAAGGAAGTGGCTTAGAAGTGCCTGGATAGCCATTACTTCATGTGGGAAATTTATGTGGGCTAGATAATATTTGCACCAATATTGAAATTCTGCAGGGAGACAGTACATGAGAGGCAGTGGCTAAGCAGGGAAAGCAACTGGGAAGAAAATATGTGCCATCGTCAGTTTCAAGAGTATAAATAATGTAAAGCCCCACCGACTCCCTGGTGGGCCCCCTCCATCCATAGCTGCATTAATTATGTATAGAGATTTGATAGCTTCTGCTGTGTATTCATCGGCATGGAGACAAGGCTGACTCCTAGACCTCAACGGTTGGTCTCGGACCTGCCCTGAAATAACATTCTATCATTTTCAAATACCCGTTTCAGTGGGCTGATTTATGCAGAGATGTTTCGCTCTTGGTTGCTGCTCTTACATTTCTATTATTCTTTGATATGATGAAAATCTTCACGCCGAGCTGTCAGGTCTATCTAAGGTAGCTTGTAGACAGCCCCTCATTAACCCCTCTTCATGTTCAGAGTCTTAACTTTAAATTTTAAATCACGTAACCTCCTCTGATGTCAATGGTTAAAAGCAGATATGAATTACGATAATCTGGTAGGGAGATGTATACCTATTTCAGTTGTAGCCACAATCTTAAAGTGTGTTTTCTTGATGGAAGTGTAAATGTTTTGTGTCTTCAATTATCTGATGTTTATTAGGAGAGTATTTATGTGTCCATATTGCCTCACCTGAAGTCCAAGAAGAGAGAGGAAGCATATTCACTTGTATTTCAAAAGAAATAAGCATGCTGTTCTTTTAATACCCCCTTCCCTTAGCATGGTCCAGCTGACTGAGAAGTTCCTGAGAGGAAAGAAAAAAAAAAGGGTGATTTTTTTTTTTTAGGACACACTGCAAATCCACCAGTCATTACAAAGGTTATGTCTTCACTGGGCATGCTGTCAGGAGAGGTGCATGGAACTGGATGATGAAACAATCCATTTCTAGGTAGCTGATTAAATTGGCTTTAAACCATTGCCTGGACCATCAGCAGGAATTGGTGTACATTGGATCATTAATGGAATTTCCATGGCAGCTTTTGGAAGTGTATAGTTAGAGGTCTTGTGGGGGTGAGCAAAACATTCTAGGAAGCCCTGCAGGATTCATCTGCTGCGGAAGTACCTGCTTTTCAGAGTTCTGTTTTCTGAGCGCAAATGTATATGAAGACCCATCCCTCCTCCTTGCCTCTGCCAAGCTTCCAGTGCTCTCTTGTCCTCTTTGCTCTCCTATGCTACCTCAAGTGCCCGTGACTTCTGCAAATCAAAACCAAGACGGGACTGTTTCCACTTCTAACCCCTAACTTCAAACCTATTTAGATGGGTGGGGGGGATCAAGAGTCCAACTGAGTTCCTCTCTGGAATAAGAATGTGTATACTATGAAGAAGCATACTAAATACAGTTAGCCTTGTGCCTATGAGGAATTGATTCTGGGACCTCCCACAGATACTTACTCCCCCATACCAGGTCCTGTATCACTGGCACATAGTTCACATTCTCCTGTATACTTTAAATAATTTCTGGGTTTCTTTTTTTTGTAGGTTTAATAAACATAATTTTTTTATTAAAAATTTCTGCCTCCTCCCCGCCTCCCTTTTCCCTTCCCTTCCCCCCACTCCCCACACCCCTCCCTCTCCAGTCTGAAGAGCAGTCAGGGTTCCCTGTCCTGTGGAAAGTCCAAGATTCTCCCCCCTCCATCCAGGTCTAGGAAGGTGAACATCCAAACTGTCTAGGCTCCAACAAAGCTAGTACATGCAGTAGGATCAAAACCCCATGCCATTGTCCTTGGCGTCTCAGCAGCCCTCATTGTCCACCATGTTCAGAGAGTCCGGTTTTATCCCATGCTTTTTCAGTCGCAGTCCAGCTGGCCTTGGTGAGCTCTCCTTAGATCAGCCCCACCATCTCAGTCGGTGGGTGCACCCCTCGTGGTCTTGACTTCCTTGCTCATGTTCTCCCTCCTTCTGCTCCTCATTTGGACCATGAGAGCTCAGTCCAGTGCTCCAATGTGGGTCTATGTCTCTATCTCCATCCATCGCCAGATGAAGGTTCACTCTGATGGGTCCCCCAGAACAGGATCAGGTTCCCTTGCTGGCCAGGAACCTCGCTGACAAAAGGCCTACCTTGCTGCAGGCAGGCTATTGAAGCAAAGCAACTCCCGCCTGCCCCGTTGCCCTCAGCACCCCGTCCCTTCTGGGTTTCTAGGATACCTTATACAATGTAATTGCTGCGCAAGTGTTTAAAATCATATTGTGTATTGAATACCGAAGAAAGAAGTTTAAACGTGTTCAATACAGATAATATGCTTTTCATTTTTTTAATATCCTTGGGTGAGTCTACAGATATAGAAGTCATGGATACAGGGGACTGGCTGTACATGATCTTGTCATAATTAGCATCTACACCCATATGCATACCATCCACACAAAAACTGTAGCAGAAACTGTTGTTGTTGTTGTTTACCCTTTGTACTTTTTGGCTTGTTGTGTTCTCTGGGGGCGCACCATCCAGCTCCCAAATAAATCACAAGCAGATTGTTATTATTATTTATGAGTGCCCAGCCTTGGCTTGTTTCTTGCCAGCTTTTCTTAACTTAAATTATCCCATCTACCTTTTCCCTCTGGGCTTTTATCTTTCTTACTTTTATTCTCAATCCATGGCTGGGTGGCTGACCCCTGATGTCCTCCTCTCCTTCTTCTATCTTGCTCCTTCTCTTCCTTTCTCCTTCTGATTGTACTATCTGACTGCCAGTCCCCCACCTATACTTGGTACTGCCTTGCTATTGGACATTAAGTACTTTATTTGACCATCAGGTGTTTTAGACAGGCAAAGAATCACAGCTTCACAGTTAAACAAATGCAGCATCAACAAAAGCAACACATCTTTACATCATTAAACAAATGTCCCACAGCAAGAACAAAAGTAACACACCTTAAAATAATATTCCCCAACAAGAAACAGACAAGTTTTATGAATTTGCAGAAATTTAATAAGTTTAAGTAACTTATATCTTTAAGAATGATTATAGCCCCCAAATTTTTGAGCCTCTTAAAAACTGCAGATAACATGTTTTGATACGAGCAATAAAGGTGTAGAAATATATTTGTTGGAGGTATTAAACTAATACTTAGGATCCTTAGATATGTAAGCAACAAAGTAATAATAATGTGAGAGTAATTTTTATAAAAAAATACTTGTGATTTATTGATTTATTTAATAGAAGCATAGCTCTTGTAGAGAACAAATGCTTCCATCAGGTTGAGTTTCCAGCTAGGCTGCTAGGAGCCTGCATTTGAAAACCAGATGCATCCTGGTACATGGCTACTCTGTTGTCAAGATGATAGCAGAAAATGGCGTGCTAATTTCATCAGAATGAAAGAACAGGCTCTGCACATCTCAGCTGACCCCTGAATCTCTTTTCGATATGTTTTATGGTGTAGAAAGTTGTATGTACACAAGGTAGTTCATCACACATATTTGGCTTCAATCGCCACAGTTTGAGAGCCCGTTAATTCTCTTGTTTTCTTGTTTGTTTCCCAGGAAACCTAACGAAACACATGAAATCTAAAGCACACATGAAGAAATGCCTGGAGCTGGGAGTCTCAATGACATCAGTCGAGGACACAGAAACTGAAGAAGCAGGTGTGTGACTTACTGAGTTGATTAGCCTCTTTGGTGGGCTTTATAGCCCAGTGACTGCCTGTCACTTTCTTAAATACTCTGCAGGAAATGAAATGGCACACTGAATTGCCTGGAAACTACTAATGAGAAATAAAGACATTTCAAGTGTCACTGTTTTAGAGGTGGGGAGACCTTACTAGGAACACAGTTGTATCTAAAAATGTGAAGGGCTGTGTATGTGTGTGTGTGTGCGTGTGTGTGAGGAGGATGCGGTTATGATTTATATGTTATGGAGCTTTTGGAGGAAGTTGAAAGCATTTTAATGTGTTAGTATTCCTATTTAGAGGAGACTCAGTAGAAAAAATATCCATGGTTACCCTCAGTCAGTAGAGAATCTGAAGGTCAGCAAACCTCCTGAGGCAACCCTCTTAAATCAAACTGGCACCTGAAGCAGCAGAGATGGCCAATGCCTTTGTTATCAGCAATATTAACCACGCCCATTTGTTTAGAGTTTCCCAGTGCAACATCCCTGAAGTCTAAAGCATGAGATCCTGTTCTGGACTTCTCAGGGATGAAAGTAAATAGTCAGGGGCAAGTAAGTGTCCAGGGGTAGCTCAGAGGTGTGAATGTTTCAGAGGACCAAGGGGCCAACGGAAGGTTTGGGAAAGAGTGCTGGGGCAGACGCGAGCTCCTAGCCTCGAACTTGGGATTTTAACCACTGTTATTGGACTGTTTCAGAAAATATGGAAGATTTGCACAAAACATCTGAGAAGCATAGTATGTCCAGCATTTCAACTGATCACCAGTTCTCAGATGCTGAGGAATCTGATGGTGAAGACGGAGATGACAACGATGACGATGATGAAGATGATGATGACTTTGATGACCAGGGAGATCTGACTCCCAAAACAAGGTCAAGAAGCACCAGTCCTCAGCCTCCTAGGTTCTCCTCTTTGCCGGTCAATGTTGGCGCTGTACCCCATGGAGTTCCTCCAGATAACTCTCTGGGACATCCTTCTTTGATCAGCTATTTGGTTACTCTGCCAAGTATTCAGGTTACGCAGCTCATGACACCCAGTGACTCTTGCGAAGATACCCAGATGACAGAGTATCAGAGACTGTTCCAGAGCAAAAGTACGGACTCTGAACCAGACAAAGACAGGTTAGACATCCCGAGTTGCATGGATGAAGAGGCCATGTTGTCGTCGGAGCCGAGCTCCTCCCCAAGGGACTTCTCACCTTCGAGCCACCATTCTTCACCAGGATATGATTCTTCACCCTGTCGCGATAATTCGCCAAAGAGGTATCTGATACCCAAAGGAGACTTGTCACCGAGAAGACATTTATCACCTAGAAGAGATTTGTCACCCATGAGACATCTGTCACCAAGAAAGGAAGCGGCATTGAGGAGAGAGATGTCTCAAGGGGATGCTTCACCAAGAAGGCATTTGTCCCCAAGGAGGCCATTGTCTCCTGGAAAAGACATGGCAGCAAGAAGAGACCTCTCTCCCAGAAGAGAGAAAAGATATATGACGGCCATCAGAGCACCATCTCCCAGAAGGGCTTTATATCATAACCCGCCATTATCCATGGGACAGTATCTGCAAACAGAGCCAATTGTATTGGGGCCTCCTGTAAGTATGACCTGAGCTCTCTTTCCACCAAAGCTGCAGAACATTGGTATTTACCGTCGCATAATTGTAAGGCGTTTATTATAACGTGGTTGTCTCTTGAGGGAAGGAGGGAACCTATTAATACAAATAGCAGGAAGATATTTTTATTACTCACTGCATTGGTGACGTGGCTGTGGCATTATTCCAGGTATAATATTGCATCAGATCAGGAGGGAACTTCCAGCTGGGAACAGGTGAAGCCTTTGGAATGTTTTCTAAGCTTAATTAATTTGAGGCATGAGCCCTGGGGATGGCATGCCTGCATACTCAAACGTGAGGACACTCCTGTGTCAGTGATAGGCACTCTTCAGCAGGTGAGGACTCTGATCCAGTCCTCGTCCTTGACTTCCAAAATGCTTTGGTAAAAATATATTCATGACATTTCCCGACATGAGTGCTCATGGGAAAACGGTCAGGGCCGAGAAAAGGGCAGTGCGACACTCTGGTAGCTCAGGAGTCAAAGGCACCGAGGCTTCTGTGTTTGTTGCTGTTCTCACCTGGTAGAGATGCTAAGTGAAAGTGCAGGCCTAGAGAATGAGCAGTCAGAGAACATCGAGAATATTCTGAGGCTTCTGCCTTTCACCTTTACTATAAACCAAGGTGGCAGCAGTGGCGGTCATAGACCATCCTGAAACCAGGGTTTTAGTAACAAGCCATTGAGAGAAGCCCAGGAGATCTTGGTGTCTCTTTTCATCTGGAGAGGGCTGTCAAAAGACAGGCAGCACAGAGGCCTGCTTCTGGGTTTGTTTGCTTTAAGAATCTTTTTAGTTTCCGGATCTTTGTTTCTGTCTGTATTCTCTTTGCTCTGGATTCTGTCTGATATAGCATGGTCTTTCTCAGTCATAGAAGCCACTGCCAACTCCTAACTCTCTCTATCCCTGCCCTTGCGGCCTGTTCCCTCCTTCTTATCACCTACTGCTGTCTTGAATCGTAAGCTCACACTGTTGTTCTCGAACTTCAGGAAAGCTCCCAGCTTTCCTCCCTGCATCCTCATCACCCTTTTTCATAAATCAGGTACAAAGTTTTACCGATCGATGTTGCAATCCTGCAGAGACATGCTCAGCAGTATGGACATGACTGATTTCAACCTAATACACTAGCAAGTTAAGAAAAGACACCATATCTTTGCACATCTATGTATCTTGTATAGCATAAGTTACTGCATCATGGATGTGAAGCTGGAAGTCCCTTTGGGGTAGCATCAAATGCTTCCTCTGATGGAGACATGGCGATGCTGGCAGAGTGTACTAAACCAGTCCTGCCCCATCATCTTTGAAGCTTTTGATTCAGCATTTGGCCAAATGGCCCATAACTCGCCTGTATGAGGTGGTGGAACTCTTTCAGGCAATCACATCGGGAAAACAGAGACATTGATTTAACATGCTGTTAAACTCAAGCAAAGGAATTAAGGAATTAATTAACTAATTAATTAAAGAAATTAAGCAATAAAAGAATTCATCTAATTTTGACCCTCTAAATTGAGACTACAGAGTAGTTGGAAGAAAATTAGTTTCATCAGTTACTGAGTTTGTACTAGTTTTTGTGCAGGGTCTTGTTTATTTTCTTTTGTTGTTTCTTTTTAAAATGGCTGGGTATCTCCCAGAGCTCACAGACTCCATCACTGACACAGCCTTTGGCCTGCTACCCAGTTCAGTTCTGTTGATGTGCACTCGTCCCTTTTGGATGAGCAGGGAAACTTGTCATCTTTCTGTGAGGTGTGAGCAAGGTGCTCCTGGTCAGAGCAAAATAGACCTGGCTGTGTGTGCTCTGACAGGTATTTCTCCTGACTGCTTTCTCAGGTGAAGGCATCTAATAATGTATGAAAACATCAGAGTGGAATATGACTAACCATAGTCCCTTCTCTAGAATTCTGCTGTCATTGTGCCAACATTGATGCAGGCCCCACAGTACAGGGACTGGTATGAAAAGACTCTGATGCCCACTCTGATACAAGAAATAATTGATTTAGTCTGAACTTAGGGCCAGATTTAGGGAAGGCAGCATGCAGCACTAAGATTCCACCCTCACATCTTCTGGTAGAGAAGAGAATTTTAAAAGCCTGTGCGTTTTATTCATCCAGTCCTATGGTCATCACTTCACTTCTGATAGTGACGGTCTGAATCTGAAATGTCTATCGAGAGCCCAGCTTTTATTGGATTTAGGACACACAGAATGTCTTCTAGTTTTAGAAGCTAATTCATCACTCTGTTATCAGCCTAGAGTCGGGGATCTCAAGTAGATCTGTGTAATGGTACATCTCTCCTAGTGTCTTCTGCTGACCCCTTCCTTGGCCAGCTGATAAGATCTGCACTCTCAGGAGGTATATGCAGTGGATGGCACAAAGAACACATGGAAACATAACAGTTAAATGGAAATATACCCAAGTCACCTTTTAGTTTCAGCCTTTAAATCTCTGATAACTATGGTTTCCAAATAATTCATTTTCTTTGGAGATTATTATCTTTCCAAATAATTCCTAATCCCACAAGCATTAGGGTTCCTCTGCCTTAACTGGTGTTTGATGAAGACTTGTTCTTTTTAAAAGCAGAGTGGAGGGTCAGGAATTCTATGTATACAGCATATAGGGGAGTCTTCTTGAGTCCTGAAATGTTCCCCCATCCTAGCTTGTGAGGTTCTGGTGATCCCAAGGCTGGTGACTAAACTATTTCATCTGTGTTATAGAAAAAAAAAACCCACATTTGTCTGCAGCTTGGATAAGATGTAGCCCAGAGCACAACCAATTCCAAGCATGGCACAGAGTAGCAGGCGTATACATCATTTATAGTTCCTGAGCCAGGCTCAAGTCTAAATAGAACTGGGTGAATCTTTAATGGTAGGAGTCAGTCCTTGAATCTGAGAGCGGAGGCATCCCTGAGATGAAGTACAACAGATTTTAAGATTGCTTTCCTGGATTACCGCTATACCTGTCAAATTTTTAATCTATCTTGAGTTCTCCTATAAGCCAACAGTGGAGTACATTATTAGGGAATCATAGCAATTGAGGATCTGATATATTTACTAGAGCACAATAATCCAGCAATCTGAATTATGTTCTGCTACAAAAACAAGGATAGCAAATTAAACCTTCATTTCAAGACTAAAACCGTGAAATCTGGCTCCGGTTTCTAAATACTTTTGCTTAATAAGAAAACATTTATGATATAAGTAATATCAACAGAGGAGTTGAGGCATAATCACCTTTGATTTCCAGCTATAAAACTGAGTATAAATGATCAACTATTAAACACATGGGATGGTTAGCAACTACTTGCTCCCTTCTCAACACAGTCATTTCTATAAGATTTGGCCTTGAACGAGGACTTGAAGAAACCTGCATTCTTTATCAGGTATCTCCTTAGTAGGTGTGCAATCCTGTAGGTCAGAGCTTTGCACAGTAAGACCTGTCCACAGCAGGCATATCTTCAACTAGATAGATGCTCACCACAAAGTGACCTTTCCTGAGGAGGGATGTGTTCCTTAGCCCAAGACATTGCACTGCACAGGACAGAAACTGGTTTGCAGTTCCTCATAACCACCCAGCCATCCTTTGTGGGAAAAAGGGTATCCTACAAGCCTGTTGCCAACTTGTCATTTCTACCTCGTCTCAGGAATATCTTTCAGCTCATTATCAAATACATAAGTAGTTGACAATGCTATCTCCTTTTAGTTTCAGTCCCATCAGTATTTGCTAGTTGTTTATTGTTTGGTTTGTTTTTTTTTTTTTCTTGTGTTGTTAGTTTTTTTTCCTGTGAATCCATTTTTTATTCATTTGCTCTTATGAAGAAAATAGCCAGTGTGCGACTTTGTGCCTTGTGGGAAATTCACTGGATACTTGAGCACTCTGCTGTTTAGAAACAAAAGCCACTGCCCACAGGCCCGCACCTTCATTAACGAACTGAACAACGACAGCTGAGAAATCCATTCAGTTTTGAGAAATTCTTCCTAGGTGCTGGGCATCCTGAGGGAGGGCAGGGAAACAGAGGGAGAGAGGGAGGAAGTTTAGCACAAGAAAGGAAAGCGGTTGGAACTGAACAAACTCTGTGCTCTGTTTTCCTGTGTAGAATCTAAGAAGAGGATTACCTCAGGTTCCTTACTTCAGTCTCCATGGAGACCAAGAAGGTGCTTATGAACATCACGGCTCCAGCCTTTTCCCTGAGGGTCCTACTGACTCTGTCTTCAGTCATCTCCCACTCCACTCTCAGCAGCAAGTACGAGCTCCTATCCCCATGGTGCCAGTTGGTGGGATCCAGATGGTTCACTCCATGCCACCTGCCCTCTCCGGTTTACATCCTCCACCCACATTGCCTCTGCCCATGGAGGGCCCTGAGGAGAAGAAAGGAGCACCAGGGGAGGCCTTCACTAAGGATCCCTACACCCTTTCCAGGCGGCATGAGAAACAAACCCCTCAAGTTTTACAGTCATCTGGTCTACCTAGTTCATCCTCCTCCCCACGGCTATTGATGAAACAGAGCACTTCAGAAGACAGCCTAAATGCCACAGAGAGGGAACAGGAAGAAAACATACAGACTTGCACAAAAGCCATCGCCTCCCTCCGGATTGCCACAGAAGAGGCAGCTCTGCTTGGGGCCGATCAGCCCACATGGGTGCAGGAGCCCCAGCAGAAACCCTTGGAAAGTGCACACGTCAGCATTAGACACTTTAGCGGGCCTGAGCCAGGTCAGCCTTGTACCTCAGCCGCCCACCCTGACTTACACGATGGTGAGAAGGACAGTTTTGGTACATCACAGACTGCAATAGCCCACTCCACATTTTACAGCAAGAGCAGTGTGGATGAGAAGAAGGCAGACTTTCACAGCAGCAAGGAATTATCTTTAAGCACAGAGGAAGGCAATGAACCTTCTGCGGAAAAGAATCAGCTACATTGATCTGAGATGCATGGACGCATTCATTTCCACATCTCTCCCCCCCCTTTTTTTGTTTGTTTTTCTAGGAATAGAGGTAACCGAGTTGATAGCATGCCTGTCCTAAGTTACAGTAGTTGGCTATTATAAATACTTTTGTTACTTTGAAGACAATTAGGTAAATTAACAAGTCATCTTGAGCCTGACCAAAACAAAATTTGAAATTAACCTATTGGGTCTGGTACTTTTAAGATTGTACAGATGTTTGTGCCTTTTCTTTACTTTGCTTATATTCTTATAAGCATTTTTTAGCAGTAATTTGTACATATTTTAGAATTTGTGTATCTGCTTTGTAATAAATGTAATTTCTTTCCTCTTTTGGACACTTGGATCTAAATGGTGTAAAGCAAAACAGCATCAATATATATGTGAGGTTGCACTAAAACATATTTTTATATGATAAAAACTGAACAGCTTTTATGTACAGCTCTGATTCTGTAATACTAATATTTATTTTGTTTCATAAATTGTACATTTTTTCTTAATGTTGTGGATTGCTTTTCTATGTGAAGCATGGATTTACTGTTGCGTAACTAGAACAGAAACGTCCATTGTAAGCAAGATATTTAAGCTAGAATATCTTATTCTGCACTTATGCATTAGTTACAAAAAAAAGATAAAGGATGTATCAGTTGGTTCTTAACTTGTAAATTCTTTTTGTCTCGTTTGCTGGATTGACAATAACTTAAGTGCTGATTGTGATTTTAAATGGATAGTACCGTAAAGCATTAAAGTAAACAATGTGCTATTGTGAGTTTTTTCAAAGCTTTATAAATCAGTTATAAATAATATTAAAAGTATTTGGTCTTATGTGAACATGTTGATCTATATATTCATCTAAAATTATGGGAAAAAACATTCCGCCCCATGTAAATATGAACAAGTGCATCACTGGTACAGTTTTGTGTAACTCAGTTGGACACTAGGTTGCCACAGACCTATGCTAGGGTGTCTTTAAAAATTCAGATGACAAAGCACATGGGACTGTGTAAAAGCTTGGTTATCGGCCGGCCCGGTGGCTTGGTAGGCAGTGCTGTGCGCTGCCCGTGGAAAAGACCTGGGCTTAAAAATCTTGGTTCTGCACAGGATAGTGACTGGAACTAAGGCTGCATGGAGGGATTGCACTTGGACTTGAGGGTTGGGTGTGGAAGCGGGGAAAGGGGATGGAGACCTGCTCCCCAGCTCTTCCCATCAGCCTGTCCATATGGTTACAGGGTTAACATCAGCATTAGGGGATGCCGCCTTGCCCTTTGTACAGGGGAAGAGTGTCACTCCTGGCTGTCTCAGGGGGAATGAAGAAGAGAAGCCTTCAAGAGAAAGCAACTCTTGGGAGGAGGAAGTTTTTTTGTATATAACCTTCAGAATGGCTTTTGATCAGTGTTGAAGGTGGGAAGAGCCTTTGCAGGTCCGGAAGAGTGGAGTAGAGAGAGGGGTACAGCAACATGTGCACACACACGCACATGTATGTGCATGCGCACACACAATCTGGGTTATCTTTGTGCTATATCGTGGATTATAATTCTGTGAAACCAAGTTTGTATATTGAATTACATTAAGGAGTGTTCTTTAAAAAGAGAAATAAATATATAATTACATGCTTGAGGTGTCTAGTTCTTGTGTGTGTCTGTTTTACATTTCATCTTTTGGTTTTGTTTCCTGGAGGATTTTGATGCTATTAACCTATACTCAGTGATTCCAGTTACTATGTTCTTTCCATGCTGAGGCGTGCCAACTGCAGATAGTCTTTAACAGGAGACAAGACAGCTGTTGGCTTCAGTGGGTCGTCGGAATTGCAGAGATGGCAGGCAGTTTCTAGAGTGTGGTCCTAGAAATGGTATCATCCAAACAAAGCTTGAGCCTGGGAAACAGGCACAGTGTCTGAGTAGACTCAGACCATTTCCCCCCATCTCACTTTCAGCACACAGACTCATATGCAAATGAAATTCCACTAGAAAAATCTTTTGCTGCTGTTTTTAAAGTCAAAAACCGTCAGACATATACCATAGCATATCTACAAATCATGGGGATTTTAAAGAAAACATTCTTTTTAGTAACAAAAGTAATAAAAATGACCATAAAAGGTCAAAAGCTCTTAGTGTTTTAGTGTTTTTATGATAAAATCTCAAGTTGGTGGGTTTATCACTTACCTGTTTTGTTTTATGAGTCAGACTGTCTTTTCTGTTTTACAAAGGTGAATTGAAGGTCAGCAGAATCAACCAGCTTAAGAAATTCCAACACATTATGACTATGTATAGAGAATTTTGTCTTACTCCTCTGACATCTTATGTGTGTGTATGTGTGTGTGTGTGTGTGTGTGTGTGTGTGAGAGAGAGAGAGAGAGAGAGAGAGAAGGGGTGGGAGAGTCTGGGCCTTTGCTTTTTTTTGTTCACTTTTCATTGCTAAACACTGCTTGTGTACCTACTATGAGCTGAGAAGATTATGGGCATCCAGAATGGATGAGTTTGCTGTCCAGAAGATCATGTAAGTATAGAGATTTATACGTGAGCAAATGTTAATATTAAAAACTACACTAGATGTGGCTTGGAGTAGCCAGGATTTATAGTCAGGACCATAGTTTTGCAAGTAGGAAGAGAGAGACCATCACAGCCTTGAAACACAGCCTAAAAATAGTATGTTGACAAACTCCACTTACTTTTTCATTACCTACAATGGAGTACCCTTCTGTGTGCTGGGTTACAGTACAGAGCACAACAGATCCTTGCTTTCTGTAGTCTGTATTCTGATAGGGGGCACACCAGGAGAACGATGTCGTGGAAAAGCACAGGTGCTGTGACCCAGGATGTGTGAAACTGTACGTCCATAAAAAGTAAGCAAAGCGAAGTTAGTTCCATGGGGATCTGGCAGAGTGGTCCAGAGCCAGATTGCAAAACAGAACATAGTCTTGTTTTCTAGTCCATGCTTTGTGTCAGGAAAGCCAAGGAAGAGAGACTGAAGCAAGAAAGTCGTGTGTGTGTGTGTGTGTGTGTGTGTGTGTGTGTGTGTGTGAGAGAGAGAGAGAGAGAGAGAGAGAGAGAGAGAGAGAGAGAGAGATACATATTACAGACTATACATGTATATGTAAAATTATAGAAAAGGTCAGAAAGCAAGGGAGGAAAGGAACTAATGCTAAATATAAGTACAATGCTCATGTATGAAATGGTCAAAAATTGAAAATTTTAGTTAAGAAAAAAAAGCTGGGTGTGGTTGTACATGTGGCTAGTCATGGTGCTGGGGAGCAGGAAAAAGATGGAACCTTGGGACTCATAAGATGGCTAGCCTAGTCTGCTTGATGAGCTCTCGGCCAAATGAGGGACTCTCCAAAAAAAGATTGGCAGCACTTGAGGAATGACAATCAAGGCTTAGGTATGGCCTCTACATGCATGTGCACAAACATTTGCACTCTTGTATGTACAAATACATATATATGTATGAATAATACACATGTATATATGTGTGAATAATACACATGTCTATATGTGTATATACATTTGTATATATTTACATGTCCATCTACACATAATTTTAAGTAGAAAGGCAACAGTGTATAATGATTTGATAACTGTTTACTTAGAAGCATAATAGAAGCTTTATAATAAAAATATAAATTAAACCAACCATCTTTTAAAAACCTATAGAGCAGTGAAGATAGAAACAGAGGGTTCGTTGATGAAGTAAGGCTCAAACTGCAGCCTTCCAGCTCTGAGCACATCTGCTCTTAAATAACAGACAGCTTGTTATTGTTCCTCTTAATTTCCAGTGAAAGTCGCTGGGGTCAGATAAGCTCAGACGGGTACAATAAACATGAAGGCCATCTCATGGTGGGCAACCAAGGTTATTAGTTCAGAAATGTTACCAATCATGGCTGTGTCATCCCTCCCTTTGTTTTGCTTCTTTAGAGCTGTATGCCATCATACATGCCAACGTGCCCACCGGTTTCTGGCTGTAGAGAAACATACTTTCTGTAATAGATACGCACTAATATACCAGGCTTGGTTTTGTCGTAGTATTCAAGGACATGACAGAAATGATTTTATTTTCTGCTGAAGTATAGCTAAACACTGACAAGCAGAAGTTAATCTTTGATTTTCTAAAGTTCTCTGTGGGTCATCTTACCTCTTCATATGCATATTTCTTGCTTAGCCAAAACCAGGATCATCTTCAAAGGTAGACATTTCTTATGAAAATGAACCAAATTAGCAGGTGTCCTCTATTTCCTAAGTGACTATAAGTTATTTTGGAATCAGTGATAGACAATAGTCTGTTTTTTTCCTTCAAATAGAATTAAAGCTTTGCTGTCTTATGTAAGCACAAATTTAATAAATATGGATTGGTATGAATGAAACTCATCTCAACAAATATAGAATAGATCAGGACAGCGCTTATTGTTACATTCATTTATTTATTCATTTGGGGGCCATGGCACACATGGGGAAGTCAGAGGAAAGAGGAGAACCCACGGAACCCCCTCTCTGTCCACACTCTGGGTCCCAGGCATCAAATGCAGATCATCAGATTTGTTGGCAAGCACCTGAGCCATTTTTCTGGCCCCAAGCATACAATCTCTGGAGGATACCATTATTTTATTATTTCATTACAAATCATGTTAAGGAATAAATTTCTTTGAAGTAAAAATTTTTCTATAAAAATACTCAAGTGACGCAGACGGTCCAGTGTGACTTCTCCAATGGGAAAAAAACTTGGGCTACTTGGATAGCTGGGCTGGCTTTCTGAGATCACCACCAGAAGGCATGGCAGTAAGGGCATGGAGCGCTTTGCTCTGAGCAGTTGCTCTGCCAAAAAAAAGTTGATGGGAATCTTTAGCCTCCTAAAATCTTCTCAGTTACAGGCAAGAGTCCAGTTCCAAGAAGGACGTGCACCATGGACTTTATACAGTAGGAAGTCCTGGGCATCTCTCCTCTTACTTAGTGGGTCTCCCTGGAAGTCTATTCTGACTACAAGGTATCAAGGCCTTAGAAGTGCAGTTCTATGAATATGCCTTGTCATGGATTGGGTTTGATGGTGGTGCTAAGCACTAATACTCAAAATTGTTATCCTCATGGCAACTTCTTGTATCCATAGCAACAACTACAAGTACAGTGTTTAAGAACCATACCACTTTGATGAAGAACAACCCTCTAGCAAAGCATTTTCAATAATAATTATGTAGTGTGTACTAGGCTCACTTTAAGGGCTTTCATTCATCCCTCACTTAACAGTTACAAACTAAAGGAAGCAATTCGATTAAGCTGACGTGTATAGTTATTTACAAAAAGAAGGCTGTTAGATATTGTTTGAACTGTGGAAGTGTAAGCATGATATGGGTATGAGGCATGCATGCCAAACTATGCATATGGAGACTAGGTAACAAATTTTTTGAACTAGGTTTTTTCTTTCCATTTGCACATAAGTTCTGGGGGTCAAGCTGAAGTCGCATGACTTGCACACCTCTACATATTAAGCCATCTTCCAGCCCTAGGTAGCTAATTTTGAAAGCATTACTGACCAATAAAACTTTCAATAGTGATGAGATCATTCCATATTTGCACTTTCTAAACACAAAAATACCCCATGGCTACTCATGGATGTTGAGCACTTGAAGTATGATGCGTACAACTGAGAAATTAAAATTTTGATTTGTTTCCAAATATATTTAGCTTAAACTTCAGGGCTGGGACCATTTGCTTTTAGGATAGTGTATAGTTGCTAAGTCTGCCCCTCTGAAAGTCTTACCCTGGCAATGATCTTACCCAAGTGCCTAAGGAAGTGACAGATCAAGTGTGGTGGGGACTTTTGGAAGGACTTGGTATTCCTATCACTTGGTACTCAGAAGCTCTATCAGGTGATATTCATCATCATTTTCTCATTCCCTGATTACATGCAGTAACCTTTTAGGTTAACAAGGGCTAGAGAAAGCTTTGCTCTCCATTCTCCGGTAAAGTTTCCTTATTTTATGTGAATATGAGCCTAGGCAGATGCATACCTGGACAGTCCTATGAAAGTGGAGCATGTTGGTTTTTCTGTGTTCTACCTAAGAAAGGTATTTACTGTTTTAGGCATGACATCTGTTATTTACTTCTGATGGTCCATACCAAGCATTATCATAGTTGGCAATTCTCTGACCACTAAAGTACTGGAAGAAAAGAAACACATGTTGTATAAGATGACGGGCTGAATTTCAAGCCCAGGTTGGCCTGACTCCAGAATCATTCATTGTGTAACGTATGACTTTGATGTTGATTTGTATCTGAAAGCAAGGAAAAAAGGAAGTTCCCATTCATTATTTCAGTCCTCTTTTCAAAAGTATTTAGTGACCCTGAGCTCTGTGCTATACTGTTAAGCCGACAACGTGGTATGGGGACAAGAGGTGGCAATGACAGCCTTGCAAGGCTTTAGTAAGGGGCTTGTTGTAAAGTGAACACAGATATGAAGCAAGTCAGGAGGAATAGGGACTTCCCATCGAGCAGAAGGTGCTGGGGTATAACAAGGTTGTTAGGGTGTAAAGGTGTTTACCAGGTATAACATAAACAAGACAACAAACCCAGGGAAACCCCTAGAAGGATCACATGCTAAGAGAAATCAGGGCATGTGAGACATAATAAGACAAATTTTGCCTAGAAGTTAAGACTGAGATGAAAGGCTCCCTCACTTTGAGCTCTTCCTATCACTTGAAGTTAGTTATGGCTGATAGGAATAGTTAGACATGGTTTCCATGCAAATTTATGCACGCTGTATGCATAACTTTAGTTATAAACCCTATTTTAATGTATGGAATACGAACGCAAAACAATGTTTAGACCTATGCCTATTGAGTTAATGTATTGGGAAGACATGTTGGAAATTTGCCATTGTATTATGTGTATACATATAGAAAATATGAATGGAAGTAAAAGTGAAATTGATTCTCCCCACCAAGTAGTGTTTGAATTCTCTTTACATAGACCACAGCTGGAAGTTAGGGTTCTGGACAGTTGGACTTCATCACCCTTATGGCCAGCCTGGGTTTCCGGTTGCAGACCCATCCAGTAGGGGAAGGTGGTACAGATGCTCCCCATGGCAGGATGGCAAGTGCATGTGGACGTGACTATATTTTAAGTGCCATGCATCAATTTTTATGTTCTCTTTACTCTGTAGGTTGACCGTCCTTTAGCTTCAGTTCCACTGTAGAGATGGCTTCCACTGAGGTCCTAGCGTACAGGACAGCAGCAGCAACCCCACAGTAACATATTCACAAGGCAAAGGCAACTACATAGCTCTTTGAAATCATTTGTTTCTCTTCAACGATTTTGGTCCAGTCTAAATAAATTTCGTGAGTCAAATTAAATTTACCTTCCTGAACAACAATAACAAAACCAAAAGCAAAAATTCTAAGGACCATTCAGCAATGAATCCTCATGAACAGTCTTTATCCCGTAACTCGCCTAGCTCCCTGTATTAATCGTCTCCCCGTGTTGGTGGTGGGATGGGGGGAGATTAATCAGCTGCACCTTGAGTTTAAAATGAAATCATCACCACAGAAATCTCCTTTTCACATTCCTTAACCATGAGCAGGAACTCAAAATTAAAATAACTATTTTGAAACCAACCGGTTACTATAAACACCAATGTAAACAATGCCGCTGTGTGGGTAAAGATGACAAGAACGAGCAGGAATGGCAATTTAGAATGCCAAGTTCTTTCTTTCCGAATTTACACCATCAATCCTCCCTCCTCCCCCTCCTCTCTCTCTCTCTCTCTCTCTCTCTCTCTCTCTCTCTCTCTCTCTCTCTCTCTCTCTCTCCCTCTCTCATAAAACATGTAACATTTTGGGCCTCAACATTAGAACTAAACCTACTAAAATCTTTTCATTTCCAACAAAATTTCAGAAACGCATCCTTTGCTATTTTCTTGGTTATTTTAAATAAACTGTCAACAATCTGTACAAGAGAGAAATCTTGAAGACTGTAGGATAATGTAACAGCTGTGTCTTCCAAATCTTTCCATTTGGTCTCCTTCCCTTTGAATGGTATCTTCTTCCAGATGTTTGGGTCTATGGTTCTAGAGATGCACCTGGCAAGGTGACAAGTAGAGTCAGAGTTAGAGAGGTATTTGAGAGTCTTTACGGGATGCAAGCAATGATCAACCAGGGGTCAGTACACCTTGGAAGAGCACATAATGCTATTGCCCTTGAATCTAGTGGATGTGATTTCTTTTTAATTGCATGCCTAGTGGGTTTTCAATGAGCATCTGCTCAAAGGAGAACCTCTGGTTCTTGTATTTGTGATATATATA
>NW_026068086.1:1451375-1514025 GCF_014885135.2 Alexandromys fortis
ATCAATGGACATTAAAACTTTTCATTTTCTTTTTTAGCTAAAACTTCCTGATGGAAACAGAATATACCTGTCTGTTATTTTAACTTTTTAAATTGTGCTTTATGATCTTGAGCTGAGCCAAGACCAATATATCTTTGTCAAAGAACGGCTTTCGGCTCAGCATGCTCAGATGTGCTCATTCTGCAATGCTGTTCTTTAGGAATGGGTCTAAGTCCCATGAACGGCATCCTCATTGCTCCTTTGTTCGGGACTTCATGCCCATGCTGCCACTAATGGGCTTCGGGTAAGAATTATTTTTCCAACTTTTATTTTGTGGTTCTGCTTTGTTTAGCTTTGCACTCACAAAGATAAGGACTCGTTGGGTTCTGTCATGCTTTTAACTCAATATCTGACCAGGAATACCAAGTGCAGGCATAGAACACCTCAACCATTTCCCTCCCTTCTGCAGCTACCACCAATCAAACTGATGTCTTTCTCTAGATCTGTGGATCTCAAGCTTCCTGATGCAACGGCACTTTAGTGCAATTTCTTATGTCAGAATGACTCCCAGTCATAAAATTATTTTGTTGCTATTTCATAACTGTAATTTTGCTCCTACCCATCAATTGTAATGTAAATATCTGATACACATGATATCTGGTGTACAACCCCAAGAAGGTTATGCCCCACTGCTCTAGAGGTGTGTGGTGTTGGTAACCAGTGCCCAGGAACTAGAAGACATGGATTCAGACCCGAGCTCTGCTACATCTTAGCTGGTGGTCATGGTGCAAGAGAATGTTCTAGAACAAATGGTCCAGAGACCAGAGCATTGTGTTACATATACAGAAATGTGTGTGTGTGTGTGTTCCAGGTCAGCAAGTATTGAGATGTGTGGGTTCAAATGCCTGCACCATCACTTCTGATTGACCATGAATAGGTCTTTTTGTATTCCCAAATTTCATTTCCTCTCCCAAAGCATGGGGAATGACCTTAAAAACATTTTCTTTGCGTTACTATTAGAATTCAATAAGATGATAAATAATATTTAATAGTTTCTTAAATTTCAGTGTTTGGTATAATTATTATTTCTTATTAAATTTTATAATTATTTTGTCACATGCTAACTTATTTGTGTATGTATGTGTGTGCATACATGTATGCACAGGTAAAAGTTCCTCCTTGATGGAGTCGATTCTCCTGGGGACCAAACTTGGATCTTCAGGCTTGTCAGAAAGCTCTTTAACTGTTTGTGCTCTTTCAGCAGCCCAACTTATAGGTTCTTTATAACCCAGAACTTCAGTTAGATTTAGTCTGAGATCTAATTGAGTATATTTTCACATCCCTGATTAGAGGAATGGCTTAATTATTATCTACTGCTTCAGAAAATTAATATAAGCTGATTAATAATTTAAGTATTTGTTTGCTATGAGTACTAAAGTGTTTTTCTGCTTAGCTATCATGTCATTTACCATTATCTATTTTTATCAACTAAGACTCCTACATACTAGTAACATAATTCAGAGAAAACAACGAACAAAATATATGATAGAAGTAGATTCAAAGGTGCGATGTTCCCTTGCCTTTTGCTCCTTCTACAGAGAAAATTTCATTTTAATCCCTTGATTCATCCTCATGAAGATTTATTTCACTAGAATAAAATTATGGAGCAATGTCAACATCTTCATACACAAAGACTGCATTGATCAAATGTCTGATGTGGTGATGAAGGGAAGATTGAATCTCAGTGCCATGAGGGCGTTTTGGATTTGGGGGTGGGGTCACTGTCTTATGCTTTGGCTGTTTTGTCAGTTCTGTAGCTGCACACATGTGTCACTGCTCTTGGGGTTGTGTATTGTGAACTTTAGTCTATGGTGACTCACACCTGTAATCCCAGGACTTGGGAGGCTGAAACAGGAGGATTGTCGAGACTTTGAGCCTAGTCTGGACTATATACTGAATTCCAGAAGAACAAAGGACTCTGTGTTGAAAAGTAAAGCAAAACAACCAAAAGATTACCTTTACTCTAGACTAATCATATTATGAGTTTTTAAAGAAAGATCGGATTGATAATTCTGTTTTGTCTCAAGCTTGGGTGAAGTTAGTGGTGAAACTGATTTTTGCATTTATGGGGTAATCAAGAGTCATACATTTGTATGTTCACAAGGCCATCACCCAATGATAACATTAAGTTTTAAAATGAATCCTAGAATAGCTCAGCTGTATTAAAGCACATACTGTATTGGCTGTGCAGATAGAACACTGCACAGTCAAGAGTCGGCTACACGTGTAGTAAGTGTGCAAGGAATGACATCTGAGGAGGACCTGCAGCTTCCCCTGGATGCACCAACCATGGATAACAGCAGACTTTGGGTGAGGATTATGAAAACACCTCCCACTGTACGGCTGCAGCAATGCTGTACTGGGGTAAGGACTTGCAGGAAAGACAGGCACAGCATAACCAAGGGCAAGCACTCAGCACCAAAGTGAATGGAGCCTGCTAACAATGTCTGCAGCAAAGGAAAAAGCAATTCCTGGTTTGTGTTTGGTTCTCACCCCCTAGCAAAGGCAGAGTGACTATCTTCTGCAGAGCCATATATATGGCTTGCTAGGAAGTCTGAGTCATCAGTTGAAACATAGGTGCAAAAGCCCCGAAGATCAACCCCACCCCCCAAACAAAACTAAACAAATGATAAGAGGGTGGCAATGGCCCGGGGGTAGATGCCATTGCTGCTGTTGCTTAACTTTTTCTGAGCTCCTGGGATCTTTCCTCTGCCAGGAGCTCTTTATCTACTGAGCTGGCACTACTCTGCATGTTGAACTTGCAAACTTGTCATCTGTGTTCTTTATGTCCTTTCTCTGGGGCGACCTACTTTGGACTACTGATAGGCTATTTCTTGAAGTCGATAAACATTTAGGATTCCTTTTTTTTTGTTCTTTAAATAATGCACTGGATGTGTGGAATACAAATACCCAGTCCCAAGAGGTTTTCTTACTACTATTTCTATCAATATTTTTACATCAACTAGGTCAATATCATTCAATTTTCAGACCATCAGAATTACTTTGGGGAAAAAGTTTTATTTCATCAGTCAGTAATCCTTACCACCCTGTACTGATACTCTGTGGCTAGTGCTAATAGTCAATACCATGCCATTGACCATCCAAATGTTTACCACAAACTACAAAAGTATACAAACAAAAGAAATACAAAGAATAAGCAGATTAAGTAGTTTTATTTCAAAAGAGTTGGGCCTATAGATATATTAACCTTTACCTATCTGTTTTAAAAAAATTAGAACTTGCCATATGCACAGGGCAAAATTTTAGATATGGCAGAATAGCAGTAAATAGGATGGTTGAAGGTTGGCCTTGTAAAGATGTATATTTCAGTGAGCTAACAGGCAAACAAAGGGGTGGTTTGTCATGTGAGACCAGGCAGCAGGGTCTAAGGAGAACATGGCTGAAGTTATGTTTTTTCAGCCTGAATCTCTCTCTGGTGAAATTTCTGTAGTTTAAACATTGAAGATCAGGAGAGTCCGCTGGTTCAGTCTGTTGTGGAAACTTGTTATTTCCCCAAAATACATGTAGGAACAAATGTTCTTCCATTGAACCAGGAAGGGAAGGAGCGGGGACCAGGCTAGCTGCTTTCTGTAGTCACTCTCTCTTGAGAAGTACCTCAATCTAATGCCCTGGGCCCGTCTCCCTAATATTTGTTTGCTAATACGACCATGTTTGTAACCAAGTCTCAAACACATAAACTTTTGGAGGCACACTTAACAGAGCACAGCAGGAGGTAAACTGATGTGGGCTTCTCCTGTATATGCTATGAATATGTTTTATTGCCATTGGCTAATAAAGAAGCTGCTTTAGGCCAATGGCTTAACAGTGTATAGCCAGCCTTGAAGAAATACATATAGAGAGAGAATAGGTAGAGTCAGGAAAAGCCATGTTGCCACTGCAGAAGATGGATGCCCCTGCCGAAGCCCACTGGAATGAACTTTGCCAATAGGCCACAACCTTGTGATGATGGACAGATTAATGGAGATATGTTAGTTTATGATATAAGAGCTAGCGAAAAATACGTTTAAGCTATTGGCCAAACAGTATTGATATAATATAGTTTCTGTATGATTATTTCGAGTCTGGTCAGCTAAGAAAATGAACAAGCAGTCTCTACCCACAGTCAACAAGGCTGGTGAAGATGAGAAGGGGCATCCACACACTCTTGGCTCAGATGCACTTACTGTTGAGAGACTCCCCAGTTGCCCCATTTCTACCATTCACGTTAGCTACAGTATGGCTCTTCATCTCTGAACACATCCATATACATTCCTAATAAAAAGGCTGTCGCTGTGTGTGGAAGATAATTTCATGTGTTGGTTTGACTAGGCATTAGAGCTCCAGCATTTCTTCAGGCCTCATTCAACGTGTTTCTGTGAGGGTTTTTAGATAAGATAAATGTTTAAATCCATGGACTTCTCCAGAGCAGATTACAGTCTCTGGAGAAGGTGGGCCCAGAGCAACCGGCAAGAAAAGCCTGGTCCTCACTCTGAGAGAATTCTTCCTGTCTGAAGGTTTAGAACTGGGAGGTGAGCTTCTACCAGGTCCTTGGGCTCCTTAGCCTTCACAGTCACCTGAGCCAGGTGTTTGTCATCTGCCTCCTTCCAGAGATGTATCCTTGGAGAACTCGGACAAATATACCTTATCTAAGCATGGAACTTAAGGAAAACTGGGCATCAGTACAGTTCCTTACTGCAATTTTGCTATATTATGAATGCCCTTGGCACCATGAATTTCTCTTTCGGCACCGTATTTCACAGTCACTTACGATACTGAGCATCCATGTCTCTTTTGGTCTTCTTTCATCACCATCTAGGCACCTCAGGAAAGTGTTTGGGATGTAAATATGAGCGCAATGAAAGTGGTCAATGAACATGTTCAATGAAAGTGTTCCCAAATGAGTGAGTTCTGGGAACCAAGTAGAAAAGCCAGACTGCTACCCAGCCTTTCCTCCATTTTAAAGCGTTCCTTGACGTCAACACACATTCAATGCACATTCCAAAGAAATGAGAAAGCACAATTCCTTTGCCCATGGTTCCAACGGTTGTACGGTCCCGAAAGAATATAATTGCTTCATGACTTTATGTTTCCTTCCCACCACATGAATGGGTACAGTTTCTGCACAGACGGCCTCAGTCCATGCCTTATTTGTTTATCTTTCATTTCTGCTCTTACTTCTGAGTACCTTCAAGATTGCGGCTATTCTGTCTGGAACTGTGCGTGTTTCCTTCTTATGATGGAGGTGCTCACTCCCATATCTATCACTCCACCCCTCAACCCACACACGTACACCTTCTCACCCCACTCCTAGAGTAATTCTCAAGCTAAAAAAAACTTTCATAATGCAGACATCAAAACTCATATCACCGCTATTTACCTTATTGTTTATCTCCTGCCTTGGTTTCAGATGGGAATGGGCTTCAAGTCTCATAAGGAGAAGAGATCAATAGTTTATTAGGTGATAAATAATGACTCGTATGATTCTCTAACAGACACTGTCCACTGCTATGGTTTTATGCAGACTACAACACACTGTTTGATTTAGTGAGCCTACTATGTACACTGCTATTGTGAAGGAAGTTCTAGAGAGTGGTAGCCGGGTCTGTACTGGACATAACCTACACGCACACTCACAATTACCCAGTGTCAAATCCACAAAGGGATCACAGCTATCCAAGTTCCTCCAGTCCTGATGGACATTGTCAGTGAATGGTAACACTAAAGACAGGTTCCTCTCTTCTCTGTGAGGACTGTCATATTCTATATCTAGATTGAAATTCCAATGACTGTCTAAAAACTTTGAACATGGCTAACCTTCCTTATCTCTGAAAGCACAGGAGCCTGTGGAAACAGCACTTCCTGCAGGGCATGAATGGGGAACACAGCTGATATGATTTATTTAAAACATCTCCTGCTGTAGCTGATACATTCCCTAGACAGTCTGCATAGCTGTGATCTCTCTGTCCTGAACCGTTAAGGTCTTCAGTGAACTTGCCAAGAAGATGGGAGGGTTCTTGGGATGCAGGAAAGATGCTGAACCTTCTGTCACTTGAGAAACTGATTGGGGTTGACTGATAAGAAGAGGAAGCCCAGGCAAAGGAAACAACAATTGTTTCACAATGACCAAGTCTGTGGGAATGTGATTTCATTCTCATTTTTTTTTCCCATTACAGCTTTGTGCCCTACCCTCCTCATTCCCCAACTTTCTGGGGCATTATATAAGGCAAGGAATTTCAGCATGCATTTTAAGGGAATTCTGTCAAACAGATCCCCCCCTCTCTGTCTCTCTGTCTCTCCTTTCTCTCTTTCTCTCTGTCTCTCTGTCTCTCTGTCTCTCTGTCTCTCTCTCTCTCTATATATATATATATAATTTGTGAGGATTTTAAGATTCCAATTCTGATCTCTATATAAATATACATACATACATATACATATGTGTATATATAAAAATACATATATATTTATATATGTATGTATGTGTATATATACAGGAATGTAAAATAGTAAAGAGCCCACACTGAGGGGAGGAGGCAGCAACTTCCAGCTAGGATCCATTTCATTTCTTGGTATTTTATTAGCCATTTCCTGGTGGTGGTTGTAAGCAAAGTGTTACCTGGAATTCTGCCAAATCATTCTTAGGCAATTTGTTGCAATGAGCATAGGTCATATTCTTTTGCTGTTGGCAGGTGTTCTGGTCTTGTCCTCATTCAAGAAGCCCCAGTTAATCCAGTTCGGTACAAGTCTTTCCTGTTCAGTCCTTGCTTCTTTTATACTCATGGACCTGAAATGTTAGCTAGGGTTGAGCTCACACACTCAAAATCCCCTTAGTGCCAATTTCTAAGGACTGTGGGAAGGTTTTTGAGAGCTCTTCACATATCTGCATTTGTTCACAGAAGATTTTTCAGTGGGGTGGTGAAAAGAAAGGGAAGGGAAGGTGCAACAGCTCACGGTCAAGTGTTACCTGACTTGAGTGTACTAGAAATGTGTGTTCTTTTCACTGGTCCGGTGTCACATAATACTATAGACTAGATTACACAATGGACACTTATTTCCTGAGTTCTAGACGCTGGGAGGTTTATGGTAAAGGTGCCTACATATTCCATCCCTAGTGAGGGTCCTTTTCCTGTCTTTGAGGGGGTGACTCACCATCACTGTGTCCTCTCATGGCAGAAGAGCCCCAGTTTCTCCTACTCTTCCCATAAAGGACACATATCCAGTCATGAAGGCACCAACCTCATGACCTCATCTCACCTACTTATTTTTCAAAGATCTTATCTCCAGACACTATCACATATGTTGGGAGTACAGTATGGTCTTTCTTTACAGTGGGGATCTTGCTCACTGGTATAATACTGTACAGATTTTTGGTAGGAAACTCATTCAAGGTTTGATAAAAATAACTTGCTTTAGAAAGCATCCTTCATCTGAAGAGGTATATACTTTTTGCAGTTATAGTTCTAAAAAGCTAAAGAAAGAAAGAACAACCCTCTGTCCTGGACTAAGAAAGTATTGGGAATTGCCCCATCATTCAAGATTTTCATTCATTCATTCATTCATTCATTTGGAGCTCAAGAGAAACAGATCACATGTTCCACAGAAATTCTGTGCATGACTTTTTCTAGAGACCACTCAGGCCGTGGTGCACTTGCAGGAATCTGTCTCTCCTTGTGTTAAATAGTGCAGACGCAGGTACAAGAATTCCACATTTCTAGGCCAGGACTTTCATGAGGTTCCAACTAATATTCCTTCTGAGTGAAGAATTCCAGGGTAGACAGAAAATGGGAAACCCATTGTTTCAGACCTTGATGCCTCTCTGGCTGGCTGTCATTATCTAACAACTTCTAAGAAGACAGTAAAGCTCCTCTAATTATGACACCTTTGCTGAAGTATTCCAGGGGCCACTGAGGCAGTAAGATGATTATTTTGATCTATCATAAAAAGTGTTCAAACATCTCTGAACGTAAAAGAGGACAAAAGCTTCAGGATGCTTCTAATGTGATTTAATTGGTTTATAAATCATATTCCTTTAAAAATTAATGTTACATAATTCGCCCAGACTAGACAGATATCGATTGAGTAATAAAAACAAGCCCTTCAACCAGTATTTACCAAGTGCCTACTGCATGCCTCAGTCATTGCTTGTGGCCTGTATAAATAAGTCAAATGTGTTATCGTTTTTCAAAAATCTCTGGATGGATTTTTTTTAAATGGAAAGCTTTGTTGACTTTGCCATGGCTTTGAGCAATTGCAGCATTTCCTCTGTCCAACCTCCTCCTCAACCCTTACACGTATTTTTCCACGAAGGAGAAGACATTGCCATGCGTGAGCGCTGAGGGACTCCTTATCAGACTGCAATGCGGCGCTGATCACCAAGTACGAAATCCTTTCCTTCAAGAAGAGAAAACACACCCAGCGTCCTTTAATGGGCAACAGTATTTAAAATCAGGATGCAGGTGCTACGGAGGCCTCCAAAGGACACCAGAGAAGTCCTGTTACTCCCAGGAGCCTAGTAAAAGACACTGACCCCGGGACCTGAAACCTGCGTCATCTCAATTCTGTTCCATTCCAGCCACGTACTCTTTGCCAAGTTCTTCTTGTGTATGTGTATACCTTTCTCCTTTGCATCAGTGGGGATTGAACCTGGGGATTAACACATGCCAGGCCCATCTCTTTGTCACTCAGCTCTATCCTCAGGGCTCATCATGTCTCTAAATCTCAATTCCTCAACCTGTGATCTGAGTTGTTGAAACCACATCCATTCTGATGGGTTTGTTCCAGGCACTAAACTGCTTCAGCTGTGCCGGGAAACTTTACCTTCCAGCTCCGTTTCCATCAAGGTGGCTGACTTTCAAAACAGGGCTTGCCCCTGGTGAGATGACGTCTCTGTGTGCTTCAGTGAGAGGTGGACACCAGAGGCCTTGCGCAATCCTGTTGCTCTGTGGCTATTGAAAGGGGAACTGACTACTAAGGAGTCTAAATTCTGAGAATCTGCTTCACGGGAGCCAGAAACCCCAGCAGAAAGAAGGAAGGAACTCCGGAAGTTCACTTCATGGTCATGACCAGGAAGTCTGTTGGCGACACATTTGTATCTTGGGGTAGGCTTTCAATTCCTCCAGCGTCTTCTTCCTTCTCAATTCCTCCTCTGGCCACATCTTTCCCTGCCTGGGAGGTATTTTTTTTTTTCTGCCACCTATGATCTAGAATGAAAATCCAAAGCTACATCCTTCAGAGGAACTGTCTGGGAAGAGAGTTCTTAATACTAGTGATCTTCCTTAATGCCAAGGACTACTCCAAGATTCCTTGTATGTTTTCTTTTTGTAAATAAAGCTCTTGGCCACTCCACGCTGTGTTCGCAGTTTGCACCCTCACGCGGCAGATAAAGTGAGACGAGCAAAGGCTGAGTCGGTGCCTTGTACTCTCAGCGCTGCTAAATGCCAAGTTTTCAAGTCCACGGCAGGTGTATACAGCTTGCTCTCTCCTTTCTCTCCTGACCCAGGAAGCCACTGTGACCTCCTTAACTCTGTTTTCACACCTTGGATTCAAATCTGTTTTAAGTCCTTCCTGGCCTTAACCCTTGAACTGCAGTGCCGGCAAGCAATAAACTCTAACGGTCAAAAGCGTGAATTCTGAAGGCACACTTCCAGGGTGAAAATGCCAGCTATTAGCTGCTTCATTTGGGTGACTTATTTCATCCCTTTCTGTTTCAGTTTTCTCTTCAGTAAAGTGAAATTTAGACCACGTAATTAACTCCGAGGGTGATCTGATGCTGAAATTAAACCAGGCAAAACAGGAAATTTCCTAACAGGTTCTAGATATATAAGATGCATATATTTAAAAAATTAAGTACCATTAGCTTCCCCACTTATAAGAAGCACAGCACCTGAGCTCTGTCAGGAAGACCTGTGGCTGACTGGTCAAGGCTGCCACCTGTACCTCCTTGTCATGCCAATCACAATGATTCGCAGGGGTTGGTGACAGCGGTGCATCATTGTGGAAATCTGGGCTGGACTCCATCCCTTGAAAGACGCATGCTCCATGCAGTACAGCAAAGGCTGAGGTTGGTAATGGAACTGGGCACGGTGTGGTGTTTGTCTTCCCATGTCCCTGAGCCAGCGGGGGGAAGCAGAGACTCCTGGAAGCCCAGATCTCAATCACCCACTTGCATTTCCGGACAAATGAACCGTCTGGGTTCCACCAATTTCCCTTTTGATCAGGAAACAATAATCCGTGTATGGTCCAATGTACCGAACAGCAGCAGCTGCAGTCAGTGCTGAGATGTGCAGTCAGACTGCTTTATGTGGCAAAATTCATTTTCCTCCCGGGATTTTATAAAGAAAAAAGAAGCCTTTAAATAAATACATTATTATCCTCCTTTTCATTCATAGAAATCACAAGAGCACCATATAGCAAACAAGCAAAGCTTTCACAGTCCCTTTCTTTGATACTCATGACAACCCTGTGAAGGAGACAGGACAAACCCATCAGAAGGCTCTGTTTTCTCCCCATCTCCAGTGTATGAAATCTTCACATTTGTTTCTTGTTTTATTTATTTCTTTACAGTGGGATGTTGGTATCATTGAGTACATATTGTCAAGTCCTTTGAGTTTTGGACGTTTGACCCTTGAACTCTTCCTGTCCCGTCTGTCCACAGTACTCGTCTTGGTGAAAGCCTCCAATAAGCCTCTTCAGCTTAGGTTTGAACCAGTTGCCAGTCATTGCTGCCAAAACCCTTGTCAGCCCCTGAAATTTATGAAGTTCCCCATTCGGAATGGGTACTCCTGTCAATCAAATTTTGTGATCTTTATTTAAAAATATTTTCATGAGACACACAGGAAATTCTAGTGTAACAGTACCTGTGACTCTGCCTGTCTGTGTAAGTCCAGGGGAGTCCTGAAGTACACTCTGGGGTACTCAGTTTGCATAGCTATTCTGCTCTTCAATGAAGCCTTCCAATTAACAACACACTCCAATAAAACACTCTTAAGACAGTGTGTTGACTTTTAGGATCAGTCACATTTTCCATTCAATGCTATCAACATGTCTTCAATATCAATTGTTCAATGAACACGTTTTCATTGTTGGAGGCCCATGGAAGCCCACTTGTAAGGTAAGGGCAGAATCCAAACTGTTCTAGACCTTTAGAGAAGCATTTCGGGGGAATAGGAAGTTAAATATCAACTGGGGAAATTGCCTTCCTGGGCCTCCTCAAATTAAACAAACTGCAGTGAACTTCGAAATTTCTGGAAGTTCCCTCTTGGAGAGAACTGAGGTTTTCAAAAAGCAGTCAGTGACAGAGGAAAACAAATTTTGATTTGTAAGGAGTATAAAGATCTGTCTTTTAAAAGTGTGCTTTAGAGAACATTGGTTGTTTTCATATTGTGTGTAGGATATTTTAGGAGGAGTTAATTTTAGCAAGACAAAATGAAGTACACTTGATAGTTGGAAAAGTAAAAGTGTAAGGAGGTATTGAATGACATTGGGTAGAGAAATGCATCCCCAAAATGTCTTACAGCTCTTTTTTCCCTATATTCAATGCAAAATTTGCCTATTTGGTAGCAATAATTGGATGTCTAGCATATAGTTTATCGGAAGCTTTCCCATTATTTTTGCATTTTAAAACAGATGAAATATGCATGTATGTATTTGTATTTCTATAAATACAAGTGTCCATATTTTCAAAAAGAGAGAATGGACCAAACAAACGAACAAACAAATTCCCCCATAAACCATACATGGAAGAAGCTTAATGTGCACGACTTGGACTAGCCCAAACCAGCCACACCAAAACACATCCTAGTGTTAAAGCCAGTGCTGAAGAAGAAAAGCATATGTTTCAGTTAAATACAAACGCACATATTACTGATAGAGAAACAGTTGTCTCAATGGCAACATGGTTCTGGTCAGAGGCTGTGCAAGCCAAAGATGAGAAACTGACTCTGTCAAGTGATGAGAGAAAATCAATCTGCCTAAAATCCTCTACCCAACAAAAATGCCTTTCAGGTATGAAAGCAGATGAAAAATTTTTGACAAGGAAAGCTCAAGAGGATTCACTGTCATCAGACCAGCACATAAAAAAAAAAAGATCAATGGAAGTCTTTAAGTATACAGAATACACATTTAGATCTTTGAGAAGAATTATTAAAAGTGGAAAATATGCAGCAAAATTAAAGCAAATCCCTCTCATTTTAATCAGTTTAAAAGCAATTGATTGGTTCAAAAAACACCCATAACCATTCTTGTGCTGATAATACATATAGAAATATGTCACATGACAATAGCTCAGTCATCCAGGACATGGAGAGATAGAACAGATTGCTATAAAGTTCTTAAGCTATTTGTAAAGCTGTGTAATATATTATCTAAGCTAGAATGTGATCGAGTTAAATATTTTTGTTAAGGCATCCATTATCAACAACACCAGTTGAAATTTAATGAAGACCCTTTTCAAAGGCCAAGCATGTCTGTGGCCTTTTGAACAGTAATAAAAATCCAACAGTGATACCTTATTGCTTAAAAATAAGTATCACCATATGACAGCAAATAAATGCTAAAAAAAAAGACCCATTGATAGAGTAGAAAGTCACTACTTGAATGATTTTGATGAGATGAATTTGATGATATTTGGAACTTGATGCCACTGGGTAGTTTTTATTAACCTTAAAGGAAGATGTTCCCTTCATATGGAAAAAGCTAGTAGAAATTAGCATAAATAAATTGCCAAACTTAGCCTCCTCTGTGAAAGGACAAAGTGATATTCTGAGCCACTGAATGAGATACCACGAGCAAAGGCTGACTTTGTAGTATCATTGCCTTTATCTGAGAACCAAATCAAATTATGAGGAAATAACAGAACAAATTTGAAATGATGTGAGTGTTCTCCAAGGACTATACTAAATGTATGTTCTCTCTCCCTTCCTTTCACTCCCTTCCTTCCTCTCTCTCTCCTCCTTCCCTCTGTCCTCTTTCCCTCTCTCCTCCTTCTTCCTTCTCTCTGTCTCCCCTGTCCCCCACTTTCTAGGGCTTGTGCATACAAGGCAAGCCGTCTATCACTATGTTGCCTCGTCAGTCCAAGGTTTCCTGTGTTTATAACAGCCCAGATACAACAGAGCACCTTGCCTGGGAAACAGAGGCTCATTCCCCCCAACTGTAAACAGTTTGTCTGTGGTCAGAACTCACAAGACACACACACAGAATTATCCAGCTGCATTCATCTCCAAAGCCTGGGTGTTCAACCTTTTGTCAATATTTGTGATTTGTCAGGAAACACTGTGGTCGGCTTGTTGAAGGTGGTGTGGGGATAGGGAATACAAGAGGACTTACAGGGGTTTAAATGGGGGGGGAGGATATGTAGTAAGAAGGCTGCTTGTTGGTTCCTGGCTGCTCAGCCCCGACATAATCACACAGAAACTATATTATTTAAATCACTGCTTGGCCCATTAGCTCTAGCTTTTTATTTGCTAATCTCTTACATCTTAATTAACCCTTCTCCAGTAATCTGTGCATCACCGTGAGGTCAGGGACTACCCACAAAGTTTCAGTGGTCTGTCTCTTTCCCGTGGTGACTCCATGGCTTCTCCTTTTGATTCCACCTTCTTCCAGCATTCAGTTCAGTTTTGCCCGCCTATCTAAGTTCTGCCTAACTATAGGTCCAATACAGTTTCTTTATTCATTAATGGTAATCACAGCACACAGAGGAGAATCCCACATCAGGGATATGATGATATTTCCTTGTATACATGTAGGAAATACTCAAATGTAAAAAAAAAATTAAGTGAGAGAAGAATTTTAATCAGTGGTCTCCCAGAAATGCCATAGCTGGCCACCAAACAACAGGTGTGGCTGATTTCAAGGGGCTCATTTATTTCAGATCACAACGGTGACAGGTGACTTATTCTCTGCCAAGAGAAGAAAGCAGGCAAACAGAGGCACCCTGAGTCTGAAGTTAGATCGTGTCTATGAGGTCTGTTCTTTGTCTGACTCCCCTCATAGGCCCTGAGTTTTGAGGGAGAAGGAAACCAGGAAGTGGATGAGAAACAGCCCCCAAGAAACAGCGCATTTAACGGGAACAAAATGTGTCTGTAACCCTGTCTCCATATTTAGCTCAGCCACGATCCATCATTTGCCGAGGAAAGCATGGAAAATGCCAGGTCTGTGTTGAAAGGGGGGAAGTGTGAATGGTACCCTTGCCAGCGAGGGTTGGAAGCGGGAGGCAGCGAGGGGCTCTATATTATACCTGAACTCGGATGCACTGTTGCCAGCTTCAAAACTCGACTGGGATATCAGAGCTAAAATTTTAACATAAGCTGAAGCCTCTTGAAGTGAGAGGAAATGAAAAGGGATGTGTGAACATGCACAGACCCCGTCCTTCTGTTCATCCCAGGAAGCTCCCTGCCTGTAGCTCCTGCAGTACCCACAAAAGGAAAAGACCTTCCGAATGAGGGCACGCTGTGGGGTTCCCTCTGTGAACAGTGTTGGGGGTTCTGGGGAGATGTAAGCCTCCTCTCTGGCCAGTTTTAGATTTAAGCGATGGGGCTTGCTGGGGTCTGTGATGGAGCAGCCTGGGTTGTCATGGACACCTTCAGACACTCCCTGGCACGTTCACAGTGTGGATATATCTGTGAAATACATTTGGCTCACTGGCATCCTTTGACGTTTGCCTGTATTTCTGGGCATTGCCGCAGGAGCTCGGAAAGCTTGCTGAAGCTGGCTCTCAACAAGCTTTGCCTGTGGGGACTTCGTTTGGATGAAACCTCCCCTCGGGAATTGATTCCTGGGGATTCAGATTGGAAGCCAAGTTGTTAGATGCAGTATCATTCTTGTTCTCCAAGATCTGGGCCTTCTGGGTGATTTTGATGAGAAGCAAGAACCCAGAGCACAAATGCAGCAGATGGAGAACAAAGACTCCGCTTGTTTAGTAAACGGGAACACTGAATTCTCATAGATGCACCGGCTGATCCGAGTGTTCAGAGCTGCAATTCACCACCTCGATACTTTCAGGATGGAATAATGCAATCATTCTTTTTATTTACTTCTCAAGTCACTGAACACAGTACTTTTTTTTTAATTTCATGTACATTTCTCTGTGATCTTTTTGAAGTAATCTTCCCCATGCTACAGTTGTTCTAGTCTATGTCACAGCCATTCATTTTCATTGGGGCCATGCTGCCTTCAAGATGGAGAGACAAACACCTCTTGTTCATCCCACACACGAGGTCCAGATGTCATGATTCCACACATCCTGGAATTGCTTTCTAAAATTGTTATACCATTTATTTATTTTCTTATTTATTTTTATGTGTGTGAGTGTACATGTGTCATGGTATACAGATGGAAGTCAGAGGACTATGTGTGTGTGTGTGTGTGTGGCATGTTGTACATGTGTAGGTCAGGGACAGTTTGTGGGAGTGAGTTCTCTTCTTCTATCTGTGGGTCCCAGGGATCAAACTAAGCTATTCAGGCTTGGTGGCAAATGCTTTAAATTGATGGTATACCTTATCGATCCAGGAATTATTATTTGTTAGTGTTTCACCCTGCATGTCTCTCTCTCTCTCTCTCTCTCTCTCTCTCACACACACACACACACACACACACACACAGAGAGAGAGAGAGAGAGAGAGAGAGAGAGAGAGAGAGAGAGAGAGAGAGAGAAAGGGGGACCCAGTGACCGTACTTTCACCAACTCATGCTAACTAAATGGAATAGTATTACAGTTTGGGTGTCAAGTGTCTATCTCAGATTCATGTGTTTGTACAATTGGTCCCCAGAGGGTCAGGCTGTTCTGGGGGATATGGAACCTTTAGGAAGTAGGATCCTAGTTGGATGAAGTGGGTCCCTAAGGGATGGGTTTAAAGGTTTATAGTCCATCATTTTTTTGTTTTGTTTTGTTTTTTTTTCTGTCCTGACTCTGTATCCTGATCCACCCAGGTAAGCGCATGCTTCAAAAGCCACAAACTTTAGCAACTATTGCCACCATGCCTTCTCCTCGGTGGTCAATGAATCAAAACTGAATCCTCCCTTGCATATTTGCTTCATGTTATGGATTTGGTGACAACAATGGAGATAAAATAACCCCTTTCCTATCCAAGTTGCTTTGGATTTTTTTTATAGCAATAGAAAGCAAACCAATACAGTACTCTAGTGTAATATCACCTTAATTAGGCAAACATGTGTTGGTGTTATACCTTGCCTGCCTAAGGCACATGATTGGTCTAATAAAAAGCTGAACAGTTAATTGCTAGTAGAGGAGGGATATGAGGGGCTGGTTGGTAGTAAAATTAAGTAGGAGGAGGAATCTAGGCTCAAGAGAAAAGAACAAGTGTGGCTGGGTCCTGACTGCAGACTAGAACTTCCTTCTTCCCAGAATTCTCATTGCCCCGCCTCTACTTCCTTCCTGATCACTGAGAATATACTTACTGCCTGGCTACTGTCCAATCAGCATTTATTTAAAATACAATTGACAGGGTACAAACCATTGTCCCACAGAACGCCCCCCCCCCGCCCTGTTTTTAAGAACTTACCTAAAGGTAAGACGATCCTTCAGGGTTCCCATTTCATGAAAGAGTCTGCCAGATATTTTGCAGGACACAGAAGAATGTGACTGAAAACTGCCAGTACAGGTGGAACTGTCTTTGAAATTTCCTGCTTCATGGAAAAGTCTGCTGGATATTATGGGCCTATAGGCTGAAGATGGATGCCCCAACAGTACAGAAAAAACTTTGGGTGACTGTCCAGGCAGTGAGATGTCTCTGTCAATTCTAGAGTTTTGGAAGTTGTTTATAATGCACTTCCTGTTTACATAGGTAATATTATATACTCTGGAGTCTTTGATGGAATTAAAGAATTTATAGTTGTAATTATAGTTTTCCTTAGTTATAAAAGATAAAGTAGATATAAATATTTGTAACTATAATTCTTGCTTGATAACTGTTTTGTTATATGTAATTTTACTTTGTTATAAAGATTTCCTTTTTGTTTAAACAGAAAAAAAGAAATGGTGTAGGAGGTCTTTCTGTCTTTGTGTTGCTTTCATTGGTTAATAAAGAAACTGCTTTGGGCCTGTTGATAGGGCAGAACTTAGGAAGGCGGGGGGGGGGGGGGGGGGGNAGCAGAGCTGTAGGGAAACAGAGCTAGGCGGGGGGGGCGGGAATAAATGGCATGCTGGGAGAAAAGCAGAGTAATAGAGAGACTCCATGGATCCACCTGAGATAGATGCTGGGAATTTTACCTGGCAAGCCACTGCTACATGGTGATAAACAGATTAATAGAAGTGAGTTAAATTAAGATGTAAGAATTAGCCAATACGAAGTTAGTGCTAACAGGCCAAGCAGTGATTTAATTAATACAATTTCTGTGTGGTTATTTTGGGGCTAAGATAGCTGGGTGGCCGGGATTAACAAGTTTGGCTCTCCTTGGAACATTCAAGGACAAAGAAGAGGAAGATACCTAGGGCCAGCTGCCAGTCAGAAACAAGTAGGACATACAGAATGAAAGAAAGGTAAAAAGTCCCAAGGCAAAATGTAGCTGAAGAGAAATGGGTTAAATTATGTTATGAGATCTAGTGGGACGTAAGGGGGACAAGCATAAGATAAGGCTGAGCATTCGTAACTAATAAGTCTCCGTGCCATTACTTAGGAGCTGGTTGGCAGCCTTAAATAAAGCCTGCTACACAGCACTAACATACAAACAAACATACAGCAAAATTATAAAAATGTGTGGGTGGTGCATGTGTGTGTATGTGGTGTATATATATGTATATATGTATATACACACATGTGCATATACAGGTGCATGTGTATGTGCATGTGGATGCCAAAAGTCAACCCCAAGTGTCATTTCTTAGGTACCATCTCCCTTGTTATTGTTTGCTTGTTTGTTTTAGATATTATCTCTTCATTGCAGGAAGTTCATTGATCAGGCTAGACTGTCTGGTCAATGCGTCTCAGGGATCCTCTTGCCTCTACCCCCGGCATAGGGACTACAAGCAGGGACTAACAAACTTGGCTTTTTACATGGAAGTTAGAGATCAAACTCAGGTCCTGACGCTTACAAGGCAAACATTTTATTCTCTTAGCCATCTCCTTAAGCCTATAATTTTCTTAGTTAGAGACAGTTCACATTGTTCTTGTGAGGATGGTTCCATCTCTTTGAACACTTAACAGGGATCAAACATGTAAGAAACTCTAAAGTCTGCTTGTGCATGAGCTGTGACTCCATCCTGAGCCTCTGGTAGGAATTTCTCTAAAGTGCAATTCGGGATTCATGCCATAGTCTTCTGGGTCATTTAAATCCTAGGTTGCCATGGAGGTGCATCCCAAGTGTTGCACTCTAGAACTCAGGCCCGTCTGGAGTCATCCTTCAGTATCTCTGAATAGAGGATGGCGGTTCTTAAGCATTTCCCCTGGATCTTCTATTGTTCTTAATAATTGGTCGGGCAGAAGCTCAAGTCTATCACTGACTTTGTGGAGATCACTGCACGGTTTTTGCCTGTTTTTGATCAGTTAGTTACCTAGAGGAAAACATAGCTGTAGATTTCCCAGGCAATAGTCTGTTTGAGGAAATTCTCGTATGTTTGGTAACCTTGGAAATGAGAGAAGAATCATAACTTTGAGATATGTGTTTGAAGCACGGAGATTTGGGGAAAATCTTAAGCACCTGTCTTAGAGTTTCCATTGCTGTGATAAAACACAATGAAAAGCAATGTGGAAAGTAATCTTACCCTTCGTATCAAAGTCAGTCCCTGAAGGGAGGTAGGGTGGGTGTCATCATTTCCATCACCCAAAGTTGCCAGTGCTCTGGCAGCCCCAAGCGCTGGCACGTCCAGGTTCCGTGGTCGCACATGCTTCATCAAGCGTTCAGGCAACTTATATAGCCACCCAGGACCCTCAAGCCAACCATGATCCACGTGAAGCATGGTCACGTGATCTGCGCATGCCATGATTATGTGATCCCCTGTGCTCATGCGCTATACAGCCTTTAAAAACTGGACACCCCGGCTCGCCGTCCTCTTCTGGCACCAAGTTTCTGACAGGCAAAACAGGCATGAACACCTTTTTCTTTCCTTTTCCTAATAGTGGGGTACATTGTGTGTCTTGTGGTCCATTTTCCCTCCTGGTAATTTCAGTAGGAACTCAAGACAGGAAGCTGGAGGCAAAAACTGAAGCAGAGGGATGCTTGCTCCACATGGCTTGCTAATCCTGTTTCCTTATACAACCAGGACCCCCTTGCCAGGGATTCACAGCTCTCGGTGTTCTGGACCCTCTCACATTAATCCTTAGTCAAGGCAATACTGAATAGATCTGTGTAAGGTCCAGTCTTGTGGAGGCATTTTCTCAGTTGAGTTACCCCTTCTCAATTGAGATTACCTCTTCTCAGCTGAGACTGAGGATGTGTCAAGTTGATAAAAAACCAACCAGCGCACTACTGAAAAAACATTCCAATTGAATTTTCAGATCACAAAAAATAGCAGGAGACAGTTAAGGACTGGGAAGAAAAGATGGAGGTCAGAAGCCCCCTAGAAGCATTGTGGGAGGAAGGAGTCGTTGCCCTTCTTGTAGGAAGGATTGGGGACAGGCTGTGAGCAGACCAGTTGTTAGGTATGCTAATAACAAAGATTGAGAATTTATCCTGCTTTCATCCTAATAGACTGAAGTCTCTCAGCTTCCCTTGGGGGAAGAGTTTGCTCCTAGACATTTGCTGTGATCTCAATGTGTGTGAAGTCTGATTGCAAACAGTCTGGCACCTGCAGAACCTCCAGTTATTTTTTTCATCTCTGCTTCACTTATTTTTCCATATATCACGAGCCATTTTTAAGGCAAATTACAGGTAACTGGTTTTCCTGGTGTTGCATCGTTCTGAAGCTTCCTGTTGCTTTGTCTGGTTTGTTCATTTGTTTTTGTTTTCTGCTGGCTTGGTCCCTGGTCTTTGCTCTGTGTTTGTCCACCTCTAGAGCAGCCCAGTTTTGCTTGATGCTTCAGAGGAAGCTTCATTTTTTTTTCTCGAGTACAGCTACCTGCTGATAGTTGCCTGTGGCTGACGAACCCTGGAGTGAGAGCCTAACACAGGAATAAGAAGCAGTTTTTCATACTTTTTAACTAGAACCTTAAATCAAAAACCCCAAGGCCAAGTCCCAGATGGATCACTTTCTCTTTTGTTCCCAGCAATGGGGCAGCCTCCACAGGAGGTGACCTATTTTTCACACACCCCATTACTCTTATATTTTGACCCATCTATGGGTACAAAGTCTCTGTGATTCTTCCTGTCCTGTAAACATAATCCAGAAAGCCCCCCCCGCAACCCCCAAACCACAGAGAAACCATTTCTCTTACTTATTTCATCTATTGACACAGTACATGCCTGGAAATGGATTACATTGTAGTATACCCTGCATAGGTATAAAACCTTAGAGGTGCTTGTGATTACACAAATGGGAAAAATTGGCTAAAATAGAAATATTGCTGCCCAAAAGAAAAACTTGAGTTCAATGAAACTGGCACAAAATTATTTTATTGTATGAATTCTTTCATCACTATTGTAGCAGCAAAACACTCCTACTGTATACTATTTGCTCACTGAGAGGGGACCTAAGCATTGGGATGAAATTCATAAGGAAATCATAGCGTCATGCCATCTGCATAGCAAATCAGGGAATCTGAGACCTCCTTTGAAATGAGCAGAAAATTCACAAAGTTACAGGGCAGAGGGAAAGTGAAGGAAGAAGGTTAGGGCTTACTCACCAATAGCCACTAGAGACAAAGACAGAAGTGGTACTTTCCACATGTAGACTGGAAGTCGAGTTGAGAGGCCATTGGAGAGCTAACAACCTTAATACTTCAGAGACACCCATCTCCATGTCTCCGAGATATTATAAACTCTTTTTAAAAATGGATTTTAGGGAGCAGAAAAGCCACCAAAGTAACAGGACGCTCAGTTGTGACAAGTGGGGGTTGCGCCATGTAGCCATGCCCAAGATGATCAAGAAGCTGCAGGTCAAAATACACGTAGGCACTCACTCATAGGCACTCCATTTTAAAATGAAGAAGAGGTTTGCTACTTCCCAATTCATCCTTCCCCGAGAGGGAAGCTAGCAATGGAGGAAGCTTGGAAGTGGAGCGAGGTCATAAACTTGTGACCCAGAACTGGACCACCAGTTACCCATTTTGTTTTATTCTTCTTCCTTCTTTGTACACTCCTCACACTTAGGAACACAGGCAGTAATGTGTGAGGATACAGCATAGCAGATTCGCTATACGTTTTGCCCCCTTTGTGAGTTTGGAGAAATGTTTAAAGTTTCTGAGCCCCCATCTCTCTGCCAAATTAATAACAATAGTGGTCTTTAATTAAGGAATCAAGTAACATAGCTAGTGTCCAGTTCCTGCTGCATACTAGTTACTAAAGTTTTATAACTCTATCTTCAGAATTAAAGACTCTAAGTAATAAGAGAGAATATAAAGTCAGTTTTTCAAGATTATACTCACAGGGTGCTGGTGGGAGTTCACTCTGTTGGTGTTTGGGAGAAGATATGAAATCTACGAATAAGAAAAAAAAACCATCAGTTACCCTGATACTTGCTTTATCAGTTTTTGACCAAATCTAGAGAGGCTGAGTTTTAAAGTACAAGGGCACCCTGTCGAGTTGTCTCTGCTCAGCAAACTTGATGACATGAGTTTCAGGTGACACAATGGATGTTCAGTCAGTGTCAGCAGACAGATCCTGTGGCCTCTGGAGTGAGTGGAGAGTAGCTATTTTCCAGATTCCAGCCTATGTCTAAGACCCTCAGTCCTGGCTCACGGCTTCAGACCCTAGAAAACAGTGTGTAAGTAACTCTGCAGTGTGATTGTTCACGCTGTGCTCCAAACGGACATTGGTGTTAAAGGCCCTGTGCTGAAGATGAAATAGGAGATAGTATTTCTCTGTCCTCAGTCCTCAACCAATGACAGATATGAGCAGGCATGCTGGCACACATTTATAATTCCAGCTAGAGGATTAGAAATTTCAGGTCATGCTTGGTGACATGGTGGATTCAAAGTCATCCTGGGTTACATGTGATCCTATGTCAAAGAACATACTCTTGTTGCACTAGGCGACTGAAAGGCACCTCATGTTTAGAGGTGAATATTTGATGATTATTACTCTAATCTGACACAGAAGTCCAAGATCTCCGTCTCTTTATGCTTCTGGGGCTGGATTGGTTTCCTGTCTCTGCTAGAGTAAACTCCCACAAAGGTCTTGACGTAAAACACCACCAACGCATTCTATTCCAATTCTGGATGGGAGAAGTTCTGCAGGTCTCTCTGGGGCGAATGAAGGTATTCACAAGACCTATTTATTCCGGAAGCTTCAAAGCAAAACCTCCTTTCTCCCCTTTCATGCTCTAAAGGATGTATGTATTCTTCTGCTCATGGCTCATGGTCTCGCCATCATTCAAAGCCATCACTGTTGCCCTATTACCCACCTCTCTGATCTCAGCATGACAGTTTCTGTAATTTGGAGGGCTCATGTGATTTGACTAGCTCCATCTCTTTTGTCCAAAATCATCTCCACAACTTATGGTCTCTAACTTGACTTCTCTGCAGTGGCTTCTTTGCAGAATGAGGTAGTAAATCCGCATGGGCTTTAGGAACTAGACCGCGAGCAGCTTTCCTAGAAGGAATATATGTCATTCTTCTTCCTCCTTTAAACAACTAGCCCAATTTGAACTTCTCACACAAACTTCAACATCATCTACAGAAGTCTCCGAAGCACAGTAACCTTCCCGTCAAGAGGAGCTTGAGGACTCTTTAGGGTGAACACTGCAGGAATACCTTGAACAGATGATGTGGAGAGAGAGAACTTGGCCTTGCTATCTCATGCCCTTCCGTGATTTCACAAGAAATAATGTCCCAGCATTACCAAGGACAGTGAACAACCCCAAGGATGTGGAGAGATGAAGCACATGGAAGCGAAGTGGAGAGTTTCTAGAAATTGGGGTCTTTCCTAAGAAAGCATCTGGGAAGATAGGGAAGCCTTATGATGGTAGGCAGCCCCTCTGGGAAGATGGGTTTGCCAGGATTAGTGTCTATGTCCTCTAATCTGAGGGCAAATACACTAGAAACACTATGGTGTAGCTCTGACTAGATATAGAATACGTAGGCAGTCTCAGAAGTCCCCAGGATGAAAGTTAAAGACAATGAACCAAGTTCCCCTGCAAGTTGTGCCATTGGGTCGGTGCCCCGTGGCTTCTTCTATAGCATACCTAGAGTTTATTTCACCCTAATCTTGAGAGCCTGAGAGATGACAGTAAGTGTCTGACCTCGGTGTAACAATTTTCCTTATGAAATGCCCTGTCTAGTGTTCTCTGGGATCTGCCTGGGGCTTCTCCAGTCTGTCTTCTTGTGCTGCAGATGAGGAAGTAAACAACTGGGAAGTAAAGCTCAGAGTGGCAGCAGTGGGGAGGAAAGGGAAGTTGAAAGGGTGATGAGGTCTCTGAAACAGCTTAGGACAAGTTTACCATCCCCTCTCTCCAGCTGTTTACTGTAACAGGCACTGTTTCCAGGAGCTTGCCTCTGGGGGTGTTGCTGTCTGTCAGCCAGAAGCTCCAGGGAGTAAGTCAAGCAGTAATGATGCTGATGCTGAAGAAGAATGTGTTACAGCTGAAAGAAGGATCTAGAGGTGTGAACCAGAAATTATAACCGTTTTCTAAAGGAAGGACAGGTTTATTTTGGCCCATGGTTGCAGAGGTATCTGTTCGTTATGGCAGAAAATGTGTGACCCAGCCGTTTGCCTTATGGCTGGCTTCCAGAAAGCGAGGGGAGGGTGGCAGAGAGAGAGACAGACAGAGACAGACAGACAGATAGACTAGAATATGCTTGCTGCAGTAAGCTTCTCCCTCTTCTTTAATCCCACGTGAGTTCCCAGCTTTTGAGATAGTGCTTCCTGAATTCAGAGACAATCCTCTCCCATGTCAATGCTCATAAACACTCCTAGAGGTCCGCTTCACTCATCCCCTGTCATCTCTTGGTTCACTCAAGTTAATCAAAATTAACACCTCAGATATATTTTTTTTCTGGGAAAAGTAGAAGCAGTTTCAGTGTCAGAATCACTTGATTTGATATGATTCATTTTGATCGTTTTTGAAAATGTTAGCATCAGGCCTGGAGAGATGGCTCAGTAGTTAAGCGCAGGTGTTGACCTTGGAAAGGACTCAGGTTTGATTCCCAGCACCCGTGTGGTGAGTTACAAACATCTGTAACTCAGTTGCAGGGGATCTGACACCCTGACCCCTGCCCACAACAGGCACACATGTGGTAAACACACACAAAAGCAGACAAACACTCCAACAAGACAATAAAATGCCAGATACATCTAAAATGATTAGAATCTAACAGGAAAGTGGAGACATTGAGAGGAAGAAGACAGTGACTTGAGGTGAGAGCCATGTCACAACCCATCTATATGAAAAAGCATCTACTCATTTGGAATATTCACACTTCTTATTGGTCAGTTGTACTTCAGAAAGCCTGGGGAAATCCAAAGTGAAGTCACTCTCAATGACTGTGCTCTTGGGAAAGTGATTGCTGCTTTTGTTGTTATTTGTATCGGGAGCATCCAGGGAGACTTTGCTCCATTCCAGACAAAGACTATAGGCTCGTCAATTAAATGGCCTCGATTCAAGCCCAGCATTATCTTTATTAGGATGACATTACCACAGGCCTATTTTCTCATCCCCCCTCCCCCAAATGGGAAGAGCATAATATATGGAGTTGCTATGATTTATTAAGACGAAACATTTAAAATAGTGCATTGCCTGACTTTTCACACTCAAAAATGTTTAGTGGGCATTTTACAAACCCTGTTTGGTAAGTGAGTTTATCAGGGCAGCTCTCACCTGCCAGGGCTCTGATAGCCAGGAGCATCATGGAGAAATTAGGAGACGGGTAAGATGATAAGCAGCCGATCACACGTGGAGGGCACGGAAGAGGGTGTGGCCGTGTGCCTTGGGATTCCTCTGGGCTGTTCTTCAAGGCTTTAAATAGTTTTTGGACGCAGAACACATCTGTTGTTCTTTTTATCTAATCCAAGTGTACATGTCACACAACAGAAACTCCTGTGCATAGCTGAGCAACGCAACATGCTCTGCTTTCCAAAGTGCAGAATCTGACTATGTTTAACTCAGAGTAAAAGAAAAAATGCCAGCTGAGGAATTCCATTAAAGACTCCAAACTCCATTAATTCCATTAAACACTCTGAACCCTGGTACTCCTTATTGTTAAGAAGAAAATGTGGGGGGGGGCGTGGGGGTGGAATCATCTTTAGTATCCCACATCACCTCACATTCCATAGCTCTAAAAATAATTCCAGCATGCCAGTTTTCTCTTTATGGGAATTCACTCTACCTGGGGAGAGCAAGACCAGGGACATTGTGTAAGTCAGGACAAGTGAGCAGGACTTCTCCTCCTGCTTCAGCTTCGCTTCAGCAAATCGTTCAAGCTGGCTTTTTTATTTATAACTCTGTAGAAGACCAAAGCCACCGAACATCTGATGAGGATGCAGAGACACCAAACCTCGCTGTGGCGCATTGCTAAATGGTGGGTTCTCATTGACGTATGCGCTATCACAGACTGTGCAGCTGTGTGTCACAGACTTCTCAGGCTTGATTGCAAACACCCTCTGCCAGACTGCTCTGGGAGAATGGTGAGGGAGCTGTTCCAGCACAGCTCTAATTCTCTCCTCAGGGAACAAAGGTTGGCGTGCTGAAGGACAAGTTTCATCACTACTCCTTACCTAAGGAATGGGGAAGGCAGTCTGGGCAAATGTTGAAAATCTGAAGCAGCCATAATCGATTTTCCCTATTTGGGCTTTAGTCATTTTTTCTTACAGGCAATGCCTAAGGGTCTTAATTTCTTCACTGGAAAAACAAATATACAAACCAGAATTCAGAATCAGATTGTCTGTAGCATGTGTGTAATTGTATATCCTTAACCTTGGATTGTCTCCAAGCCTTTTGCTATAGTTTCCTTGGCTATGTCCTTTCTCTTTTATCTGCATCAGCAACAGTGTCTAGGCCCACTGTTTCAGCCATCACTAGGGTCCCACAGTTTGCTCTCTTATGTACTCATAACTTTGTTCAAAGTTCAGTTATAACCCAAGGATTGGGATAAATGCTTCTTTGAATGGGGGTTATAATGACCCATGCTTACAGCTTTTGAAATTCACCCCATGTTTATTAGTGTGTTACTTTACAGAATAAGTTTACTTAGGATAGGAGCTGATGTGAATATCCATACTATATAGAGCACTCAGGGTATCCAGCACATATGAATAATGAGACAGTTTCATCCATACCAAACATTGAGACACATGGAGGTGACTGGACAACTGGTAGACCCATTGTGCTTCCTACCCTCAGAAGATATCTTAGTGCTAATGGGCTACATCTTCAATTCTCACCAAACACAAAGCAAACAAACAAACCAGTGTCATCATGATTGTTTTGTATACAGACTTCATGCTGGTTTTTCCTTCTTAGTTCCTTCCATATGACATGAAGACAAACCCGGATATTTTTGGAAAGTCTGCTCCGCTCATTTATACCCTTTCCTCAAGTGAAGACATGAAGTGCAATGATTAAGACGTAAATAGCTCTCTGATTTTTTTAATAAAGAAATCTATCTATTTAATGGGTGGTTATTTTTCTGTCTTTTCTTTTAGGGTGGCCATATAATTGATGTTTTAAAACCCAAACTGCCACATGGGAATGAGGGCAATATTCCCAATGACACGGGCCAACAGGCTAAAGCTGGACTCTGTAGAACACAAGGAGACATTTGGGTCACTTTATTTCTAGAAGAAGATAATACTTCCCTAGCAACAAGAGACCATGACCCCGGGACAGTATTCGCAGAGCTGTGCTGTGTAAGGAGACAGGATATTCTAACACTGATATGACAGACATGGCAAGATGGATTTTAATCTAGATGACTGGCAGAAGGTAACACCATTGACTGAGGAACTTATTACTTATAGTTTCTAAGAGAAGTGGCCATGCTGTTTCCTATAGAACCACTGGGGACAGACAAGAATTAGTGAGGAATGAAAGAAGCCATGGCCCAGCGTCCCCCCCCATCCCAATCACCTTTTTTGTCCTGTCTATGTTGGTAGACTCCAGGCAAGTTCCTCTTATCAGTTGGTTTCTAAACTGAGTGGTTTAGTGTAGGGGGACACAGAGAATTGATTTCCAAAGATGGTTGTAGGTAAAACTCAGGCTTGATTGGAGGGTCTGCAAATGGAGTTCAAAGGTCCTTGCAATAAGACCTTGCAAGCATGTGGAGATGTCAACAGCTTGGTTGTTTGTTTGGATACCAAATAGACACATACCTACCCCATAAGGGACACAGAACTGTGGTCCTGGTTGGTGAGGAGAAGCAGTGGTGAATTTGGACTCTGGAACTCCTCTGAGAAAGCCCAGGACCAGCAAAGACTGAACACATTAGCTTGAGTGCTGTGCTCCACAGCTCCCAGGCCTATTCTCAGCTTAGGGATAATAGCACCCCAGGGAACGGGAGTGCTCAGAGGCCCAGCAAACAAGTGCAGTGCTGAAAGAATATTGAAGAGTCATCTTTGAATTCAGTGGCTTGAAAAAGGTTCCGAACCCTCCAGGTAGGCCTGGAGATGCAGAACGTCGGTGCATTTTTTGCTACTTCTCAAGAATGACCCAAACCAATTGATTTTGCTTCAGGACCGGTGTGACTGTGAATGTCATCTCAGTTTTACAGCTGGGAGTTCACAGTCAAGAACAGAGGACACAGGCCTATGCTAGCCAAAAATAAGCCCAACAGGAGATGACCAAACTGTCCCACTGGGTACCCTCCTGTGACCCCAGCAAGAATGCAAGGGGGATGGTAATAACTTCATCTTACACCCAGGGACACCGAGAGGGGTTGAGGGAAGACTAGCATCCTCTGTAGCCCATTCTTGCCTGCTTCAAAACCTGTGGCAAGTCTCCTAGGCATGAGGCGTCTTCCCTCGCCTGTTCTAACAGCGGCTCGGCGTTTGCATATCTCCCAGCGTGTTGCCGTTTATGGATTTGGGCAAAATAACAGAATTGCACAGCCACAGAGTGTCAGACTCCTTCCCCCCCATTTTTTCTTCCACACCGAGTTTCCTGTTTCTATGGCAATGAATAGGATGTTTTGCACCAAGAAACACTTTAAATGCCACTGGGGGAAGGTAAGAACCACACACAGCTCTCTACAGAGCAGGAAGGTAAAAAAGAGATGCTAAGAACTGACTGAGGAGAGACAGGAAGTAGGAAGGCTGAGGAGAAGCGGAAGGAGGAGGCGAGAGGCTGCGAAGGAGCTTAGGAGGAGAAACATATGTCAACAACAGGACAGCTAAGCACTGAGACCTCCTAGTAGTCTCTATGAATATGGGACTATCCTTGAGCAAGCTAAAGGAACTTGTTCATTTCAGGGGAGTGCCATGTAAAATTTACCCGGAGACAGGACTCCTGGATGCAGGAGGCATCCCGACAGTCTCTTAACCTAGGACCCACATGAAGGTGATTTCCAAGGTACTCTTTATAGTAGGAGTGTTCTGATAGGATCCCCTTCAAGTGCTGTGCATCCAAATCACTAGGCCCCTCATCTGCACACTGTGTTAGATCTAGAATCTCCTTTCCACCGCAGATGCTTGTAGACCATATGTTTGTCAGCCATAGGGTGACTTCTTTTCCTGGGGAGATGGGAGCAAATGTATATTCACTCAACACAGGGATGATAGACCAAAGCAATGGTGCCATTCAAATGTGACTCAGCCAGCCAGTGAGGTTACTAAGGTTACAGAGGTTACTTACAGGTCTACGGAGGGGTTTCTTCCAGGAGCATTGACTCAAAGGCTCCTCTACCCCAGTGGGGCTGATGAGAAATGGCAGGCTGGTCAGAACTTCCTCTCTCCAGAATTCTTAGTGTTATAACCCTGAAGAGAGGCTTTAGGAATCCTATAAGTTTCAGGATCTTCCCTAAGTTTTGCTTACCTGAGTCTAAAGAAGGCTTCCTCTAGGAGAAAATGTTTTAATTAGGAGGAAACAGTCACACAGCTTCAGTTTCCTAAGGTTCTCCTTTCTTCTTTTCTTTTTGTGTTAGCCAGCCTTCCACTCCGGTAACAAATACTTGAGGTAATTAACTCATAAAGAGAAGAGTTTATCTGGGGTTACAGCGTTGGAGGTTTCAGCCCATGGTTACTTAGCTCCAGTTTTTGGACACGTGACAAACCAGTGTGTGGGTCCCATGTGGTTAAGGACAAGCTACTCATTTCATGGATAGGATATGAGAGAGAAAAGGGAAAGGATTTGGGCTTCACGATCTCCTCCTAGAGCCCCCCCCCCCATAACATGACTTAAAGATTTCTTGCCAGGCCTTTCCTCCTAATCACTCTATATTCCAAAACAAAAACAAAAAACACAGCACTGTAGAAGGGATACTGATGGAGCTCACTATACAAGTGGGTGACCTGCCAGGTTGCCTTATCCTTTGGCATCTGCCAGTCCTGCTACCCTTACTACATCAAAACAGGCTGAGGTCCATGTAGCCCCAGGTTCCTAATCTGAATGTTTTCCAGGTTATAAGGTGCAAAATTAAAGTCACTCAGTAGGAATCAGAGATCAAAGGGTAGCCTCGAAATAAGGAATCCAGGTGGAAGGCCAAGGCAGACATGGTTGTACAGCTGCTTGCTGGACGCTCAGCCCCACCCCACACCTTTCTTGCCAGAGACCTGTAAAAGGCTCACCTACAGCTGCTTGTGAAACCTTGTTAACAAACATCCACCCGGAGTGCTATGAGCCAATGGCATCTGCACAGAAAGGACCAGAGTGCCAACCAGAGCAGGAAATGGCCAGAGGCCAGGGTCAACAACTGGAGAACAGAGGTTAAGGTGAATATCTGTCCTCGGATAGCATTGCAGGGCCCTGCTTTCCAAGGCCTGGGCCCAGGCAACCCGGTTTATTTTCAGCTCATCTGGGTATGCCCTAATTTATTGTGGGAGCCTGAAATTTGCATGTCTACTTTAAGAGACCCTAACAAGCACACATAATAAAATGTTAATTTATGCCTTCTGTGGGGATTGGAATCGAGTGTGGTTTTTGACGCAACTGCAAAACAGAACAAATCTGGAAACCCTGGCAGGCAAGAGAGTGGAGGAGGGAACACGTACTTCTCTGGGTTTTAGAAGAGTGGCTGAGAAGAGGTTGGGGACATGTCCTGGTATTCAACTCACAACCCCTGAAGTGACTTCCTACAATAGTTGAGAGTGGCCCTCTAGTCTCAGATCCCTGACCAAATACAGTATCTAGTAGTACCAAGTATAAAGTAGGCTCACGGTAAGTACTTGGTGAATTGATTCATAATTCTGGGAATGTCTTGAACGCTAACGTTTCCTTCCATGGTTCTAGAGCTGCCAGCGTTTGCTTAGCTGCTTCAAAGCTCCTCACCCAGCTTGTCTTAAATAGAACAGCCCACACTTGCACACACGTAGGATGCTGAGCAGCTCCATCCACTCCCCAGAATAATCTGTGGATTCTACAGACATTACCCACTGCACACTGAACTTGACAATCTTTCACGTGCGTCTTTGGACAGATGCTCTTCCTCTGGTACCATTCCCATCCATGACTGACACTCTACAGCAGTGGTTCTCAACCTTCCTAATGCTGTGACCCTTCAGTACAGCTCCTTATCTTGTGGTGACTCCCGATCATAAGATTATTTTCGTTGCTGCTTTATAACTGCAATTTTGCTCCTGTCCTAACCTGTAATGTAAATATCTGTGTTTTCTGATTATCTGAGGTGACCCCTGAGAAAGGGGTCATTCAACATGCAAAGGGGTTGTGACCCAGAGGTTGAGAAACTGATTTGGGATCTCCTAAACTGGCCCTATTATTTAGAAGAACAACTCTGTTTATTTACTTCTTTTCATTTATACTGACCTCAGGCTGACTTCGCGATTAAAATGCAACAGCAGACTTTTGGTAGATTGATGTAAATAACTTTTGAAGCTCCTGTCAAACCTGTGACACCACATTTCTCCAAGAACCATTCCTTTCTCCACAGAAGGGAACCCCAAGTAACCAGGCTTGCCGTAACCTATCTACCATGGTCATGGATTGCATCAGGGTCCCCCTTGACTCACACTGGGTAAGCGTTATTTTCCTCTTAGGAATTCATAACTACCGTTAAGGAAGATGACTATAGGTTAGTATCGGTGTTTGGCACAGGCACGGAGTTTGGAGGAACGCTGGCCATCAAGTCAAGCCAGAGTACAGAGGCAAATAGAAAAGATGGAATGCGATCTGAATCTGAACAATTTCTGTTATACTTCCTTTTTCTGGGTTCCGAAGATGATTTGACATCTTTTACAGTAATTTCCTTCTTATGGATTAGGCTTGTTTGGCTACATTTCTGATGCTTGCAACCGAAAGGCCTTTCAAAAGGCATCAAGTTTTACCATCCGATCTGCTCTGCATCCTTAACCTAATGGTCACACTCTGCTGAGCTTGACTGCTCAGCACCCAGTGGTTTATGGCAGCACTATCACAACCATGCTTAGACACAGGGCGCTCTCTAAATTGTCCGGCTAATCCAGATCATACTTCTCTCTCCTGTGTGGCCCTTTCTTGAGTCTCATGTTCCTCTTTCTCAGTGTGTGTGTGTGTGTGTGTGTGTGTGTGTGTGTGTGTGTGGTCATCCTCTAGTGTCATTTCTGAATAGTTCAGATTGTTTTTGAGACCGGCTAACACTGGTCTGGAACTCTCCAAATCGCCTAGGCTGGATGCTATTGAGCCTCAGGTGTCTGCCTGCTGCCTCCTCCTCAGTGCTGTGAGGATGAGTATACCACCACACTGTTCTGTTTATATTGGTTCTGGGGACAGAAGTCATGCCTGTCTTCATGGTTGTGAGGCAAGCCCTTCACTTGCTGAGCTGTCTCCCATCTTTGCTCCTCTTTGCACACCTCTAGCCCACGCCTCTGACTTGTTTCCTTTTGTTTCTCCAGATCAAAGCTTGGGCTGACATGGTCTTTCCTCTCCTCGTGGTCATACAAGAACTCTAGATGAGGCTGGAAGCTTTACGTTTTCATGTGGAGCAATAGAAATGACCACATTGGGGAAAAACGACTTCTGGCAGGCACAACAGATATTTACAGCAATGAAAAATTTACCCAATTAAAATTGGGTTTACACTGCTGAAGAAGTGAGGGAGATAAATTGTGTTTTGGGCTTATGAGGAGGAAATGTCTTCCCTTGGGGGAAAACCCAAGTATTTTCTAGCCCCAGAGAAGAAGGCAAATAGCACCAGCAGTCTGCCAGATGTAAAGGGCTGGACAGGGTCTGAGTACATGAAAAGCATGCAATTACTTATCAGACCTTTCTCTGTGTGGTCAGTGTCAATGAACTACGTCATGGAATAGAGCAGGGATGGCAGAGAAGTTCACTGGATGAATGGCTTTGAGTGTCTGCTGAAAATAAAGTCACAGCTGCTGGGATGTAGAAACGGATCAATGGTCAAGAGCACTGACTTTTTTTTCCCCAGAGGACAGGGATTCACTTCCCATCACCTGCGTGGTAGCTCACCACCATCTGTAACTCCAGTTTCATGGGATGCAAAGGCCTTTTCTGGCCTCCGTGGGTACCAGGGATGCATGTGGTACACAGACATGTGTGCAGGAAAAAGACCCACAAATAATAATGTTAACAACAACAATAAAACCAGTGATGCTGAGATGTCTCTGGGGGAGTCCAGCGGAAGCGGAGACGCTGCTGGTAGACATTCCCGGCATCCTTATTTTACTCCACACAGCAATGCCATAAAATGGTTCACACAACATTTGTTACAAAAAAGAAGCTCAAGAAGTTATTTCTTTCAAAATTTATGCAGAAGAAACCCAGTCTGTACCTTGTGCCAATCAATGTCATGTCTCCCTTTGAGGCCGGCTGTATGTGCTGCCCACCCCCGGGTCTTCCCACTGTTCATCTTGTGCGTTTGCTCTGTCACATCTTTTCTGTTGGAGGAAGTGTTTTTTTTTTTTTTTTTTTTTNTTTTTTTTTTTTTTTTTTTTTTTTTTTTTTTTTTTTTCAGTATCACAGGAACGGGGAGGGATGGAGCGAGGACAGGAGGGAGGGAGCCAAGTTAGGAAAAAAAAAATCAACAAAAACAAAACAGTGACAGAGTTGTGTCCTGCACACCCGACATACGGGATCGTGAGACTTTTTTGATGGCCACGCGTATGGAGAAGGTCTCCCTCTGCTTACACTCTCCACCGGAGCTCTCCTCTAGTCCTTCTGGCTTCCTGTCATTCCTTGCCAAAAGAAATGGTTTTCTGTCATTCTTTGAAATCATTTTAATTCTGTTTTGAAGTGGGCTCCAATTTGTTTAAAGGCGGGGCTACACACTGTTGCAAAGAATCACAATTTTTAAAGTTGCCGAGTAGAGAGCCTGATGAGAAATAAAGACCCTCGTTAAGATCAAAACTTCCAGAAGGCTGAAGCCCACTGCAATACTGAAAACCTCACAGTGGCTTCAAACACTTACCTGTGAGTACCTTGGCAGGAGCCACGGGAGGACGCTACTTTGCTACACTACTCTGCACGCGATAAACATGGGGGATTTGATAAATAAGCTCGACCAGGCACCTGGTAAAACCCAGCCACACCAGAGGATTGGGTTGCACAGGAGAGAGCGAGGGGACTCTTACAGGAACGGCACATGGGTCTGTCCGGTTAAGTTCACAGTAACTCACAGTGCCGGTTCTGGAGTCTTCACCCTCATACCACACAGCAAGAAGAGAATGAACATGATGTTTTTTTTTTTTTTTTTTTTAAAATAGATTTTAGTAGATTTTAGAAGGCAGAGGCCACCTGAAATGTTGGGAATATAAAGAAAGTAGGCTTGTGATCTGTCAAAGTCGCAAAGCAGTGCGGCCGGACTGAGCGCGAAACACGTGTGAAGAAGGTAGGAATATGAAGGGACCCGAGGGTCATCTGAATGCCTGTCTCAGGCAATGGCTTGGGGTAGGAACTGAGAAAAAGAAGCAAGATCTGGGAGACATCTGGCTCATGAGTGTGAAGAACATTTCTAGTAACCCTCTAGTCTTCCAAGTTATGCCATTGGGAAATCACGTCTGGAGAAGGGATGACCCAGCCAAATGGTTCCGAATTTTTGTCCTCCCGCGCCCCCTAGCGTAGGATACAGAGTAGTTCCTGGGTCATCGGGTTAACACTGAAAATCTGTCATTCTTAATTACCCTCTTTGAGGAAGGAGAGACATCGGGTGGGGAAAGAAGAATTAGAAGCTGATTAAAGATGAGCGATGGGTTAAATCAGCAACTGTGAAAGTTCAGGCTACGCTTGCTTAAGAAAGGAGCTACCTTGATAAGCTCAGGAGCAAATTGTGAGAGAATTGGGCAGAATTTTCTGTGTGTGGATGAGAGCAATCCCAACTTACAAAGCATGGCTGTGATCACTCAGAGACCTTGGGAACATTCAGCCTTTCTATTGTTTCTAGATGGTTCTTCCACTCTGTGTCTTAATCATACTCACAAGAGAGGAGAAGGACATTGGTCTATGGATGACTCTTTCGTGTAGTATGCAGGGTGATGTCTGTCCTCAAGGAGACCTGTGTGGTTTCACCAGCCCTTCCAGCAGCTGGAAGCTTCCTCTGTCATGGTCTTTTCATTCCTTATTAAGCTCTTTCAGTTCATCAGCTTTCTGAACCCAGAAGTATTTACAAACAAAAAAAAACTGATTGTAATCAAGGGTTGTTCATCACCACCGGTTACCTTGTGAATCCTTGAGTCATCTTGGTTTTTTCATCTAAGATTTGCAGGAAAACGGGCTGTTGTATTATTCTGTTTGTTCTCTGGCTCCCGCCCAGGGCAGGCTGTATGATAGCTCTCTATGAAATGGGTGTGTGAGTCTCCACCACAGACACTGGCCTGGAAGAACTTCTCATGCCCTTGCCTAGAGTCAATTCTGAATCATGGGGGCAGAAAAGAAAGGTTGGAAAGGCCTTGGGTATTGTAAAGGGAATCTCCTTAGCGCATCTAGGTAGAATTTGGACATCTTAGAATGTTTATGATGAATACACCCTAGCCTTGGGATGTTTACCTAAGGCTCTCCTTAAAGCTAAGGGTCTTCTTTTGACTTCTACTGAAGTTCATGTAATCACTCCATGCGAGAACATTCAAACTTCCTAAGCAGAGAAAGAACAAAGCAAATAGATGTGAGTAGGGCTCACTCTGCTAAGGAAAAAGTATTGTGTACCTCCAGTAGATGAAGGTGAGAATTTCAAGTTAAGAAAACCTTGTGTCGAGAGAGATTTTTAAACTTTGTTTTAAAAAATCTATAATGGGTCATTTCATTGTGAAAGATACTTGATGTGAGCTATGCCATGAGAAATGGGCTGCAGTGCTGAGGGAAGGGCCAGACACTTGATGGATGAGTGTTTATGAAGGCCAGACATCCATATACCAAGTGGGTGAGTGTATCATGGGCCAGCAGCCTACTAAATAAGTGTGTGTCATAGGCCAGAGACTCAGTGCATGAGTATGTGTTGGTGGACCTTTTTTTTCTGCCTGCCAGTTTGCCAACATGCATGCACCACAGGCCAGACACCCAGTTCATGAGTGTGTAGCATGGCTGAGAAAGATGCAGATGCAGGTGGCTTCCTGTCGCACCGAGCTGGCTGTTTTAAAGTGTGTTGCATCTCTGTGGTGGTTTGACTAGGAATAGCCTCCATAGACTCATGTATTTGGGTGCTTGGCCCATAGGGAGTGACACTATTTGAGAGTATGGCCTTGTTGGAGAAGGTGTGGCCTTGTTTGAGGAAGTGTGTCACTATGGAAGTAGATTTTGAGACTCACATATGCCTAATCTATGTCCAGTGTGGCACACAGTTGCTTCTGCTGCCCATGGATCAAGATGCAGAACTCTCAGCTCTGTCTCCAGCATCATGTCTGCTTGCACACTACCATGAAGATAATGGACTAAACCTCTAAACTGTAAGCCAGACCCAATTGAATGCTTTTCTTTATAAGAGTTTCCATGGTCATGGTGTCTCTTCACAACAATAGAAATCCTAAGACAGTCACTTGTTTGCCAGTGGAGAAAACACCAATGTAGACAATGGGCACAGATGGGATTGATCAGAGGCAAGCATCTGCATGCATTTACTGTCTATAGCTTTTAAATATTGGCATTAAGAGGTGGAACAGATGATTTCTGAGTCTGCTGATAAATAAGCTTTAATTATTCATTGAATTACCACATTATCATCTAGACCACCACAAATATCAGTTGTGGGAGGTGTTCTTTGTTCTCCTTCCTCTAACAGGGCCTCCTCTCTGGCATCTCTGTGAGCTACCAACAACTTTGCTGGAATAGTTCCAGTCAAGAATGCAATCATCTCTTAGTTTAAGGCAGTTTCTATTATTAGAAAAATAATTTGTCTTCACTGTCATAATTTCAGAAGGCAAAAGTAGAAGTATAAAAATGAAAAGTTGGAGATACTTTTACCACTATCCCAGAGATAACCACCACTGGCATTCTTCTGCATCTTCCAGAAATCTGTTCATGTGTCGAGAGCAAATGTACAAACATTTCTATTTTGAAAATACATATTGTGTAGAGTTTAAAGTTAGTTTTTATCACTACTTGTTATTTTTTTTTACAGCATCATTTGAAAATGTTGAATAAGCACATTTAACTTCCAAACAACTCTACTTAGCAGGACCTTTTCCTTCTATCAATACAAACTCTTCCTTGTTCTCTGTTCTCTGGAGTCACGGGCAATAAAATGCCAAATCCTTCTTCTCCAGGTCAGAAGACTGCTCTCAGGTCTCCCTGAATCTATTCTGTTCTTTAAAAATTTTTAAATAAAAAATTTAATAAAGTATAATTATATCATTTCCCCATTTTTCTTTCCCCTTTCCTTCCTCTAGCCCTTCCCATGTCAGCTCTGTCTAACACCTCCCTTGTCCCCTGACTATTTTTCAAATTTATGACCTCTTTTTCTCTGATTATTTTTGCATGCAGGCACACTCACTCTATCTATCTATCTATCTATCTATCTATCTATCTATCTATCTATCTATCTATCTTACTCTCTCACACACACATGAACACACTCACAAATAAAAAACCTGCTAAGTTCATTTAGTGTTGTTTGAATGTACATAATGTCTGTCTATCTCTCTCTCTCTCTCTCACACACACATATACACAGGCTCATAAATAAATACAACCTGCTAAGTTCATTTAGCATTGCTTGAATGTACAAGATGTCTGTCTTTCTCTCTCACACACACAAATACACACACTCACAAATAAATACAACCTGCTAAGTTCATTTAGTGTTGTTTGCATGTGCATGGTCTCAGGGATGACCACTTGGTACTGGATGACCAATTAGGGGGATTCATCCCTGGGGAAGACAAATTCTCATGTCTCGACATTCCTTAGTTTCCTGTAGTTCTCTGTCTAGGGTTGGGTCCCAGGAGGTTCCGTCATACCACAATAGCACAGTCATTGTTCAGCTTTTGTTCAGGCAGTCATATGGCTGAGGTCTCATGGGTGTAGCTTCCCTGCCATTTCTAGGAGACAGAATTTCACATCTGACTTCCCGGTCCTCTGGCTCTTGTAGTCTTTATCCCTCTTCTACATGGTTCCCTGAGCCTTTAGTTGAGGGAACTGTGCAGCTGTGACATTTGGGGCAGATCCCTCCATGAACAGTTGATCTCTGCATTTTGACCAGCTTTGGTTTTGTGTAATAGTCTTTGTCAGCTGTAAAGAAAGATAGCTTCTTTTAAACATTCATTTGATATAATTTGATAAATAATAGTTGCATATAGTTAAGTAAAATTTTGAGCATTTGGCATGCTTTTGGACCAATGAGCCATCATGCAGGTGACACTCAGATCCATTACTGTCAACAAGTTTGCTTAGGTCCCTTTGTGTGTGTGTGTGTGTGTGTCTGTGTTCAGAAAACTTAACATGAACAATACTCTCTCAACTAATTTAAGCTCAACATTGTGTGCTGCAGTAGCTTGCTACACTACAGATATCTAGTCTTTCAGCCATCTACTATAACTGTTGTCTTGGAGCAGAACCATATTTCCCCCTTCCCCAGTCCCTGACAACCACCACACAAATCTTTGCATTTATGAGTTAGGCTGTTTTAGATGCCTCGTACGTATAAATCCATAAAGGATTTTTCCTTCTGTGACAGCCTTGCTTAGTTTAGTACGATAACCTCCAGCTTCGTCTATGTTGTGCCAATATGGAAGGATTTTCTTCTTTTCAACGTTTGGTGATATTTCATGACATGTATATAATGCATTCCTTCTATTCAACCCTTGGTGGACATTTATTTTTAGGTTGATCCTATATTTTGGCCAGTGTGAATATTATTGAAAATGACATCTCAGAAATGGAACTAATGGGTCATATGGCAATGCTATTTTAATTTTTCTTGAAGGATATTTGACAAGAGTGCCAAGAATATACCATGAGGTCTGGGCATGCTGGCACATGTCCACAATCCTAGCCCTTGAGAAGCAGAGGCAGGAGGATCAGGAGTTCAAGGTCATCCTCAGCTGTACTGTGAGTTTGAGGCCAGCCTTGGCTATATGAGATCATTTCTTTAAAATAAAAGGGAATATGAAAAATGTGGACATGAGGGACTTTTCCATAAGTGGTGCTGGAAAATGTGTATCAACATGCAAAAATAATGAATCTAGACCATTTATCTTATAACACACACACATACACACTTACTCACACTTAGCTAAAAGAGATCAAAGACTCCCTTTGAAGTTTAATCTGCATTGGGTTCTCAGGTCTCTTGTGGTTCTTGATTCTATCTCACTAGTCAGTCCCTAGATTATTTGTTTGTCATTTCCCCAGAGCCAGACACAATGTTTTGAGGGATTACTACAATTGTCTCATCCCTTTATGCTGGAAATTTGGATTGCTTCATCTACCCAGCGTTGTGCTGGCTCTTCATATCTCGACTCACCGCAAATACATTAAATCTTGCATGTCTTGCTCTCACATCTGAAGCTAGTTAGCACAAAGTGCTTCTCCTACCAGCCACTGTCTTATACCTCAATCATTTTAGTCCGGCACACTTGTGCTTAGTCTTTGACCAATCTAACAAATATTTACCCCAAATTTGCTGTGTAACAGAAGCTGCAATGGGCACTAAGAGCGAGACAGCCTTGTTCTCCTGTTCTCATCAGGCTGTGATCTGAAGGGAGCGGTCTGGGAAGATGCCGCAGAAAACACAGCAGAGGTGGTGCATGGTCTCTCTGAGGCTGAAGAAGCTCATGCTAAAAACGCACGACTTAGGGCTGGAAAAATGGCTCACCAGTTAAGAGTGTGTCCTGCTCTTCCAGAGTTTCTGGGTTCTGATCCCAGCACAGATAGGGTGGCCTTCACTTGTCTATGACTTCACCTCCAGGCATAGACATCCAATGCCCTTTTCTGGCCTCCACAGGCTCCTGCATGCACATGACACGTTCTCTCTCTCTCTCTCTCTCTCTCTCTCTCTCTCTCTCTCTCTCTCTCTCTCCTCTCTCTCTCTCATAATACTCTTACGCTTCTCTGTAATCTCCCCCTCCCTTATCTACTCTCACCTCTTTTCCCACATTCATGTCTCTATATTCTGTTTGTGTCCCTCTGGGTTTGACAAGCATTATTCTGCAGCCTTGGAATCAAAATGACCTTTTGGGGCCTCTGGATTCATTAGGGGTATACAACTGAAGTTAGGCTCCTCCAGAGTCTGTCAGTTGTGAATAGTTCAACAGTAAGTGATTGGGTCCCATAAACTCGTCCCAGACCTGTGACAACAGTTGAGTTGGCCTGTCTTAGGCAGACTCAGTGCAGGTAATTGTAAATGCTGCAAGTTCATGATTACATTATTGTGTTTGTCTAGAGGATGGGCATTCACTGCCTGTTGGAGAATGGAGGCTACTTGTTGGTTCCTGGCCACCTGGCTAGCTTAGACCCGAAATAATCACACAGAAACTGTATTAATTAAATTACTGCTTGGCCCATTAGCTCTAACTTCTTATTGGCTAACTCTTACATCTTAATTTAATCCATTTCTATTAATCTGTATATTGCCACATGACAGTGGCTTACTGGCTAAAGTTCCCAGTGTCTGTCTCCGATGGCTCTATTGTTTCTCTTTAACTCTGCCCTTCTTTTTCCCAGCATTCAGTTTAGTTTTTTCCCTGCCTATGTAAGTTCTGCCCTATCAACAGGCCAAGGCAGTTTCTTTATCCATTAACCAAGATAGAAGTACCTCCAACTTCAACTGCCCTTCTCCCTTCCAGTTTGTGTTTTCCTTCCATCCTTTCTTCAATGTCTTCTGAGCCTCGAGTGGATTGTGAGTTGACTTGTTTAAAGTTGAGCACTAATTTTTGACTATTCTCAAAATTTACTACCATTCAGAACAAAGAAAGACTTCTCTGATTAGGGTTAAGAGTAGGTTTATTAGGGAAAAAATCCATGAAAACATAGACCTAGCTATTCAGAAGGCAGTTTTACATTTTATCTATTTAGTTAAACACTAGTAGTAATTTCATATATAGGCGTTTGGCCTGCCCAGGCATGAGATTTTGGTCAGGCTCACAATACCAACTGTTGGAGGCTCTTTCCTGTGGAGCATTCTTCAAATCCAGTCAGAAAGTGCTTGATTTACCTACCACATCCCTACCGCTATTTCACGTGTGACCATCTTGCCTGGCAGGTTGGTACTCTAATTTGTAGCGTTCACTGCTGGCTCACCCTGCTGATGTCTACCCCTGTCCCCCAGAGCCCTGCAGCAGTCTGCATAGCGTTGTCTGGCATTGTGAAAGCTAGCTAGAGGGGAAGAGGTTTCCAGTTCACTTCTAGCTTGAGTTTTCTATATCTTGAAACCACAGTGTGTCCATTTGTGTCTTGAGGCAAGGTGTCTCACTTTTACTTGGAGCTTGTTCATTTGCCTATGCTGGTTTGGGGAGCACTCAGGAGGGACCCAGCCAGCACTGGGGTTATGTTACAAGTGTATACTACCATGCCCTGTTTTTTTTTTTTTTTTTAAAAAAAATTGCATCCTAGGAGCGGAACTCAGGTCCTCATGCACACAGAGCAAGCCTTTGCTGACCAAGTTAACTCCCCAAGTCCTTGAAGAACTTTTATTTATGGCTCTACTTAAAGTAGATAAAGAATATGGTTAATATTAAATCTACTTAACCATTTTGTTTTATGATTCCTTGCTCACATGCCTTCTTATACACTTACATCCTAAAAGGTTTGATCTTGGCTGGATGTAGGCACACTTCCCAAGGCCCCCGGTGCTCTGTAAGTGGGCTGTCAATCATGAGCTCTGGCTTAGGATGCAAACATCTACCCTTTCAAGTTTCATAGCTCTCTGGGTGATGTCCTTAGGAATTGCTCTCAGCTGAATGATCAGCAAGTTAGACTCTGTTCTACTACATTGTACAAAATCCACTCCGGGGCTCTGTTATTTTTGCTCATAGTCTTATACTGCTTTTTGCTCTTTAAAATAAGTGTGTCCTCATTATTCCTCCAAGCTCCACTTCACAATATCCAAAGGGACCAATTCAGTTCCCAAACAGCCACATATTTATTTGCACCACAAACATAAACAAGCAAGAGGCTGAATGAATGTTTCATTTTTCAACCTCTTTTGACTCGATGGAGATGTGTATTGATCTTTCCTTACTTCTCCCCAACCTTCAGCATCTTTCTGGAAGGAAGGAAGGAAGGAAGGAAGGAAGGAAAAAAGGAAGGAAAAAAGGAAGGAAAAAAGGAAGGAAAAAAGGAAGGAAAAAAGGAAGGAAGGCAGGCAAAGCACTATTTTCTAGTCCTAAGCCTAATTTCTCTCCCTGATTTTTTGCTTCATTTTGTCATATATATGTGCTTCTAAGGCAGATTGCAGGCTCCCAGAAGGAAGGGGAGCTTGTTATGAAACAGGAAGTGAAAGCTGAATTTGTCAAGCAGAGCCTGTGGTTTCTCTTTGATTGACAGCATCAGCTCCAGTGATGAACTAGAGAGAGGAGGGGTCTATCACAAGCACAGAGCAAATGCTTTTCTGAATTATATGGCTGATACATTTTTGTGGAACAATAATTTTTTGAAAATTGCTTCCAAACTTGGTTTAAAAATCACATTGCCAAGAAAGCCAGACTACCCTTCTCTCATAACTCCATGACATCACTCACTTAAATCATTTTTCAGGGAACATCTCTGTTTTGCTACTGCTATTTAGTATTATCTAATGTTCTTCCCTGAATTCACTGGAAAATTAGACTCTCTGTTTGGGTTTAAGTTGTGACATTACCATTTAAGCACATTCATATCAGGTCTGTTTTGAGAAAATTTAAATTTAAATTTTAGTAATAGCATGTTATGACTGTGTGTGTGTGTGTGTGTGTGTGTGTGTGTGTGTGTGTGCAGAGAATACTTGTTCTCTGTCTGGCAGTGAGTCACAGTTTTAATACCTTGTACGGCTTGCCACAGGCTCCTCTCTCACATGTGAATTGCACTTTGAAATAACAGTGGGCTGAGGTGGCTGCTGTGTTTTTAAGGTTCACTCCTTTGCAGAGAACGCAGGGAGAGGAGAGAGGGAATGTGTTCTTGGAGAGGGCTCAGACAAGGAGAAATTCTACTGCAGCCTTCCTGTCAGCCTGAATGACACAGAGACAGGGATTCTCCCTGATATCAGGCAGGAGAGAGACCCACAGCAGGGGCCAGAGCATACCTCCCGCTTTTTATGTGATACAGTGTCAAAAAAAAAAAACTACTTTGATGTCATTCTTGGGGCTTTCAGATGCAGAAGAGTCGCTGAAAGTTTGTGCACTTCCCAAAGCACGCTATGTGTAAATTAATGTCAATTTTCAGGTCAGAGTGCTACATTTTCCATTCATCTGAACAGAGATGGAGGTCTTCTTGCTGTTATTGAATACTCATCTGGGAAAAACTAGGCAGGGAAAATTACTTTGGCCCATCAAAAATATATGACTCATTGAATTATTGAAATGCAGTATTTATTGAGTCTCTAATATTTAATAAGCACTCTCTTAAAACGTTATATTAAAATACTGATTTTTGTTGTTGTTATTGTTTTTTAATTTATTTATTTATTAAAGATTTCTGCCTCCTCCCCACCACCGCCTCCCATTTCCCTCCCCTTCCCCCAATTAAGTCCCCCTCCCTCGTTGGCCCAAAGAGCAATCAGGATTCCCTGCCCTGTGGGAAGTCCAAGAACCACNCCCCTTCCCCCAATTAAGTCCCCCTCCCTCGTTGGCCCAAAGAGCAATCAGGATTCCCTGCCCTGTGGGAAGTCCAAGAACCACCCACCTCCGTCCAGGTCTAGTAAGGTGAGCATCCAAACTGCCTAGGCTCCCACAAAGCCAGTATGTGCAGTAGGATCAAAAACCCATTGCCATTGTTCTCAGTCGTCCTCATTGTCTGCTATGTTCAGCGAGTCCGGTTTCATAAATAAAGGACATTGAACCTATAATTCGTGATCCTAGAGAAGCTAAATAAGAAGGTGAACCCAAAGAAAAACATACAGGCACCCTCCTGAATATTAACCTTCATCAGGCGATGAAAGGAGACAGAGACAGAGACCCACATTGGAGCACAGGACTGAAATCTCAAGGTCCAAATCAGGAGCAGATGAAGAGAGAGCACGAGCGAGGAACTGAGGACCACGAGGGGAGCACCCACACACTAAAATACTGTTTAAAATTTTGTACTTTCAGCTATTGATATGTTTGTTTCTCCATTGTAGAATCAACAACTGCAAAGTCCCTCAGTGGACCTAGGAGATGTCAAAGTCCCTAGATACAGGCTCATTCTCAATCTGTCTACAATCCATAGTCCACTCAGGAACACCACTGGAAAAACTCGAGGGGAACAGAAGGTAATGGGTGATCTCCCAAGAGGCTCATTTTGTTCTTTACAGGCAGAGGAAGTAGAGGACCAGGAAAGACTCTAAGGGGTAGGAGATGCTAAGGCAAGACCATCCCACACAGCGCAGTAGGGGTCACTAGCTCTGACTGAGTGTTGACTGTATCTCAGAACACTGATGATCTGTACTGTAAAGCAGAGGTGGGCCAGGAAGGCAGAAATCATCCCAGGGCCTTTCTGGAGGAGCCTCCGCAGAGTATGCATGCTGGCTATTGTTTTCTTAGGTTTCCTATGGTGCATCTCAACAAGAATATCATCAAGCAGAGGGAACAGAGAAGGTTAGTTCTACATCATACATGATAAAAGACATTTTCCTTTTCACTGATAAAAATACCTTGGGTTAGATTATGTAGATCTACATGTGCCATAGACAGACACCTCACATGTTAAAGTCTACATTAAACTCCCATGAAGGTAAAATAAAGGAGATGGCGAGAAAAATGAATGACATCACATATTTTGAAGGAAAGGGCGTGGAGACCCACTGAAGAAAATTAAGGGATGTATCCCCATTTTTCTTTAGGAAACATGCAGTAGCTTTCACTTTCGCAGAAAATGGGTATATTTTGGCTGATCATATGAAAATAAGGAATCGCTGATAGAATATATAAATGTATGCGTATGTTCCAAGAAACCCAGCTTAAAGAGGCTGGTGCACTGACGGAGCCAAGGGACGTGGTACCGGCACAATGGAACATATGCGCAATGCTCACCAACAACGCAGCTGCGCTGCAGGTACCAAGCAGACGAGACGAATTAACATCATCTGTTTCTACTCTCCCTTTCAACCCACTTACATAAGTCTGGGCCAACTTTTAAAAGGAGGATTTGCTGAACTTCCTCCTCCTTGGTTCTCAATAAATAGTGAACCATTGAGCTCTTACTGCTGAGGAAGACAAATCCTTCACAGCCCAGAGAGGGAGATGCGATGTGGAGCAAGTGAGAAGTGACCCGAGCCACCAAGAAAGCCCAGTGAACAGAAAGGTCATGGTTTTGCTCTGCCAGCTGCAGTCTTTCTGAGACCATTGGCTGGTGGGACTCAGGATGCATCCTTGGGGTAATGGTTTCCACACAGCAGGAATAATTCTCGAGGCAAGCTTCAGTTTAGACGTCCTTTTCTCTCCAAGAGTCAGGGTGGTCTCCGAAAGCCTTACCATAGCTGTGTGGAGAGGAAGGGAAGGTATTTTGTAACAGGCAAGTGGCAGCAATTCCACACTGGAGAGTCGGCCCTGGAGACAAGCCAGGCTCTCCACAGTCTTGCGTTTGCCTGAGTCTGTGCATTCTCAAGTAGGACTCGAAATAGCTCGAGTTATATAAAGACGACGGATGAAGACTGAACTTTAATGTGTGATGCTGTGAAATCATAGAAGACACCAGCAATTCTCCAAATCGGTCTTGAGAGAAGGCCACGTGTGCACTGGCGCAGAGCACAGGAAAGGTCCTGCCTTGTTCCGAGAGGATAAAAGAGCAGGATCATGATGGAAATAGCCGCCCAGCTGTGTCTGACCACGCTCCTCGGTGAGGAAAGATGAGAAGTGATATATCAGACTATCCTGTAGTTCTATCTGTGGGCCTATTGTCACTAGTTATCCTGAGTCTGGGCTGTTTCAGGTAAGCAAGATGTTAAACAGCTGTGCGTCCCGTGTTCCACCACATCCGTCTGTCAATACTCAAGGGTCGATTGTGTGCGCATATGGGTTTACCTACATGCGTGCACACATAATTTCCCTTAACAATCTAATAAAAAATACCATCTGAATCTGCTCCAGGGAGATAAGTGCATTAGATACGGGCTGCTGATAGAGTCACCTCAAACATCGCGCTCCAAACCCAGCCCCAACAGGGCAAATTCCTCTTGGCGAGTGCCAGGAGAGCGCCCACAAATCTGTGCTTGTTCAAGATATTCATAGAATGTTTCAGGACTAGAGTATACACCAAGCCTAAGGCTTTCTTTTATAGGCAAAGATGCTGAGGCCAGGAAGACTTCCAGAGGCACAAAAGGGTACCCCTGGTACTAGAACCCCAACCTCAAGAACATCCTCCAGGGTCTGGAAGAAGACAGAGGGAACTGGTGTTGTCTTTCAGTAAAAGATATTGTGCAATGTAAACATGTTATCTGTCCCCCAAAGGATTGCATTTCCCAACCTGATGACTGTACCCTGGACGTCAAACAAGCGTGGCCAAGAAGTCAGAGTCTATACTTAGAGCCTCTCTTGTTCCTTTATCCCATCCTGGTTATTGGTGAATGGCAGGGCTGTCACTTACTTCTTTCCTCATCATGGCTAGGGAACCACAAGTCTGAAGAGACAGTTGGTGAGAGGGAACAGATTAGGGAGTGGCCTGACGGAAGCTGAAGTGTCTCCCTCTCTAGTTGGGCACACACTTTAATTAGCTCTCAGAGGAGCCAAAAGCTTCTGTTCCTTCCTATCTGCCTAGTCACAGGTAAAGCTACTAGACTCCACACGGTCCCAACCAGAAAACAGAGGGAAGGGTGCTTTATGTATGACTAAAATATAAATACAAATCTCCTTTGAAAACATGTCACTGTTTCTAAAGTCAGAAAAGTAAGACCTTTTAGATGAGTCATGGTCTCAAGGAATGGAAACACAATATAGGAATCTCTTGCAAAGAAGTGAGTTTTATGAGCCAAAAGCCAAGTGCTTCCCTTAAACACCAGGACACATTCTGGAAATTCCAAGCTGTCCTCAGGAAGTGACAGGAAATCTAGAGGAGTTGAAGCAGGGAGACGTGTGCGTGGGAACCCTGGTGCGATCATGTGGCAGCTAGCCAGGTCCTTGGGCGAGTGGGAGTGTTTGAGGAACCACTTCCTGTTCTCCTACATTTCCCCACTCCCACAGAAAGGAGGTGTTCTGGGGAGAGGTGCTCCAACTGAGAACAACCAGACGCTGCCTTGTATGGAAATAGACTAAATAAAGAAGAAAGGCAAAGGCAGCCGACAGGCAATGGTGGTATCACAGGATACACAGGGACACCAACGACCACCATACAAGCTTCTCCTGACAGAGTGCATTTGGACTCATTGTTTTTCTCTAGAATATTCTCTACTTAGCTTCTCACAAAGATACCCTTCTTTTTTATTCATTAATCAATCAGTTATTTTTTCCAAGACCCATCAGTTTTCCTTCCCTCCCTCTTCTCTTCCCAGTTCCTCCCCACTAAATGCCCCTCCCCCCAGTCCTCTCTCTCTCTCTCTCTCTCTCTCTCTCTCTCTCTCTCTTCTTTTAAGAAAAGTGCAGGCCTCCCATGTGTCAGCCATGGTATATGAAGTTGCAGCAAGATGAGGCACCTCCTCTCCTTTTAAGGTTAGACAAGGCTACTAAGCAGGAGGAAAGGGTCCAACAAGTAGGCAACATAGTCAGAAACGGCCCCTGATCCCTCTGCTAGGATTCCTACAGGAAGACCAAGCAACACAATTGCAACACCGTGCAGGGGGCCCAGGTCAGGTTCATCCAAGTTCTCTGCCTGGCAGTTCAGCTTCTGTAAGCCCCCATGAGCCAAGGCCAGTTGACTCTAAGTGTTTTACCTGAGGTCTCATTGGTCCCTCTGGCTCCCATAATCCTTCCTCCCCATCTTCCACAGGCTTTCCAGAGGTTCATCTAATGTTTGGCTGTGGGTCTCCACAAAAGAGATCCTTCTTATCATCCCCGCTCTCCCTCTCTTCTCCTTCAGAGGACCTTGTTCATTTCCTTCACAATACCAGTCACAATGGTAGACTCGTAAAGATTTTGGTCATTTGATAAGCGTTTGTTGAGAACCCTTTTATTTCAGGCACTGTTCTCAACCCTAGGAATGATGATGAACAAACGAATGACAGACTTTGGTCCTTTGGCCTTCCAGCACAGTGTGAATGGGAGTACGTCACACTTAGAAAGGCTGACCTGGAGCCACATATTGTACCCCAGTGTGCAGAGCAGAGTAGCTCACTTTACTCTGCTAAAAGTGCACACAGCAAGCAAGTGTTAGAGGATCGGTGAGGTGAGAAGGTGCCTACTCTTCTCCTGAGTCACAGCTCACTCATGAGCCCTTGGCGTTGCTTGTTTGGGATCTATTTTTTGTGGAATAGGGCTACACAGCATCAAGGTACCTTGGTGTCTTCTTATCCATGATAGCAGCATTTGGTATATAGGTCATGCTTAGAAATGTTTCCAGGGAATGGCTAGCATGTGGCTAAGTCATAGACTCCTCATCTTGCACACCACAGATATAGATTTAGCACACAATAAAATCCAATAGACCTTGGATTTTATTTCCAGCATAGCAAAAATGTTATTAAGAATTAAGTGTTTACAGAATGAATATAAGAAAATAGTGCTTAAAAATACCCATTAGGAAATGTCTGGACTATTTCCATAAAAAGGAAAACACATTTAAGAGGATGCTATTTCCACCCATGTCAGTGATGCGGTAGCAGAAGCATCCTAATTTTGCTTCCAATTTTGAGCATGTTCTTTCTGCAGAGAAGCAGCCTATTCTTTGGCTGTGTTTGACCACTGCATCCTCTCTAGTTAATACTGAAATCGAAGCTTAAATTCCTCTTTTATTACAACCTCCTGTCTACCTGTTTATTGATGCCGCTGTGTTTGGTCTCCAGGAAGCTAACCCTAGTTTTTGAAATGAAAACCACCTCCCCTCAGCTTGGCTTTCAGTTGGATGACTCAGGGGCTGGCTCCCACACCCTGGCATCAGAACTCAGAAGCCAGTCGTTTGGAAGAGATTTTATTTTGGTATCTAAGTGAGAAGAAAACACCTAGCGCATCTTGCCAGTGCTCAGGAGGAAACAGAGAGAAACCATAACAATAAGGATGGTATCTCGGGTGAAGGTGATTCCACTTATAAGCACATATGCCTTGCGAACTCTGCCTTACTGCAGGGGTCAGGATGCTCATTCTCAGTTTCAAGGACACAGTTCTATGTGGACAGTGGATTCCTGTCTCTCAGCACAGCCTTGGAATGGCGGTGAGGCAGGAGGACTCTGAGTCTGTGGAGTAATGAAATTCACACATGTTCCAACAGAATAAGGAAGGGTTGGAAAACTTGCTGGGGAATGAAGCAAACTAAACAAAGAGGAAACCTCTCAGCCAGCAGTGTGTTTATTGAAAGCTTTCTTAGTAAGTGGACAGAAGATGTTACTACCTATAAAAATGACAGGAGCGACATTGCCATCAAGGGACACAGGGCTTACGTTTCCGTGTACCGGCTACTTGGTTCTTGCAACAATTACAATGCAAATAGGATTGTGGTACTTGGCCATATGCTCGCTCAGCCTCTCTCCAACGATGTGATTCCAACACAGGACTGACGAACTAGGGAATCTGACCACAGCCCTGCATTTGACAGGATGGCTGTGAGGGCTCTGAAGAGTCGGGGGGATCAGCAGAGTGGACAGTTATTACCAGAGTCTCTTCTCACTTGGTCTAGTATCCCCTTGGGTTGTTAGACATTGAAGGAGGAAATCTTTAGAGAATTCCCCCTTGCCCAGTCCATCATTTCCCGCCCTCTTCTTGTATTCTAGTGAGTCATTTGCACAGGAGAGAGGTCTGTGTGGGAGAGGTTAAGATACTCATAAATACTTTATGAGGAAGGTGTTTCTCTCCTCTCTTGCAGAGAACACAAAGAACAGAATGGGGACTAACCTGGAACACACCACACAGCTTCCAAATGGTAGGACTCAAGCAGCTGAACACGATTGCTTTCCACCCATTCCTTTGCTCTTTTCAAGACCAAATTCGCTACTTTGCCCATGGAGGGTGTCTTCTCTCTTCACCTGGCATATATGGTGAAGGCCTTTTGCTCCTTGAAAAACATGTAGGGTACGCATGCCCACTCAGCCCACATTTCCTTCTCTGCAGCCTCTGGGCAATACCTCTTTGTTTCATTTCAGGTTGTCTGATGAGCTATAAATCTGTTTCCCCTAATCTGGGGCACATGTGAGGTGAAAGGAAATTTAAAGGTGCCAACCCCTCTCAAAGGAATTCTTTCTTGGGTTTCTTTAGCTGCAAATGCCATCTCTGCTTTAAGAACCAGAGCTGGAGCCGGGGGCCTGTATGGAAAAAGTCATTTGCTATATTCTTTCCCAAGAAAGAGAAGCAACACTTGATTCTAGATGCGATAAAGTACCTAGTCTCTATCCTGGTTTTGCTGGGTTCCATGCAGAGGCAGAGGACAAGGACCATGCCAGGAAATTATCAGTGTCAGCAAGACAGTGAGCTTTTCCTGAGTGAAGACCTAAATGCAAGAGGAGGGAACCATGGGAGTGGTTTATTTTGTAATTTATTCTAAGGTCTGTGTTACTCAGAGTGTAGGATGTAAAAGAACTAAGGCCACCATGCTCCCTGGGGCCCTTGCTAGAAATCTCCACAGAAGGTAAAATGGCCCTGCAGCCAGGGAAGGGCCCTAGGCGGTTTACTGAGGTTAGTCCAGCCAGAGACAAGACTGCATTCCCCAAGTGTTACAGCAATGACTCCTTCCCAAACATACACCAAAGGCCTGCTGGGCCAGACAGCGGTTTTCTACCGCAGGAAAGCATTCTTCAGTGCGATCCCCTCATTCTTAGGAAATCTGAAAAGGAAGAGTAGCAAGATCTTTAGTTTTGTCTAAAGGTAAAAGTTAAGTATGAACACACCCTGGTTTGTGAGTCTTTGTTGGACAACTCCCCTTTCTGGCCTGCTGAACATAAAGAAGATAGAAATGGAGCTTTTCTGCTTTCTGTGGTCTTTTCCCAATGTCTGGTTTCTCTTTCACTCCCTCTGTCTCCTCTTTCCCTATTTATTTCATCATTCTTTACATTTTTATTTCTCTCTCTCTCTCTCTCTCTCTCTCTCTGTGTGTGTGTGTGTCTTTTCCTTTCTCCACCCTCCCTCTTTTCTCCTCTCATTCAGAAAAATATTTTATCCAGCCACCATGGTGAATGTACTGGCCAGCTAGTACTTTGCCCCTTATCAGAACATCTGAAGCTGAGTCAGGACAGAAAGCAAGAAAAGAGACAGCAAAAGGGAGTCAGAGTGAGGCTAGCACATGCCATTCACGCCCTTTCTAGCCGGGCTGGCCTGTATACTCCGAGTATTCCGGAGCTCGTGGACAGCTGGAAGCCGGAAGGGAGACTACATGGCTCAGTGTAAGCAAGACAAGAAGAGCAAATGGCAAAGCAGGCACCATCTAGAGAACCACCCAGACCAGACAGAGGGTTTGTTTTAGTGCTCAGGACAGGAAAAGGGTCCAGAAAAAAACACTTTAGGGCTCTGAAGAGATAACAATTATGACAGTGACTTTAGATTTCTTAATAGATGGGATAGAATTCCTTCCTCTTCAAGTCCCAAGATTTTTCTGATTCTCTTGGCCTGGACAACATTATGAAGTAGCTTGTGGGCTTCCAAGGAGAATTGGAATAAACTGTGGCTCTCTGCTAGATTCTTCAAGAGCTCTTTGCTTTTTAAAAATAGCAGCTAGCATGTCACTGAATGCCAAGATTCATCTGGATTACAAACCTGTCATCTTGAAGAGATTCAGGTGTGGTGTTGAATTTTGGAGAAATAAGGCCTTTATTCTCTCCGTGTGACTTGGTCCTTTAAGAAAGGCGATATTCACTTGGAGCATGTGATTCCGGGCACAGCAGCGCTGCGGAGTGTCTGCTGGGTTCCTAGTCATTCTTAAATTAAGGCTCTGCAATCTGTTACATAAATCTCTATTTTCTTATTTTAGGTTCAGCCAGCATTTTGCTAGGGAATAAATCAGACATCCAGATGTCATCTCTCCCAACTAGATATAAATCACAACCACAAGGCTCATTAGGTTTGCCAGAATGGCTTCACATGTCAACAAAATCTAACGTTACTGCTCGGGATTTGTCCCTCCATGTCCCCAGCCCCCAGCTGAGAAATAGAGAGATCATTGCCATAGGGAGGGCATCAGAGAATACTCCTGGCATGCCTGGGGATGAGTAGTGAAACCCTCCTCCAGACGGGCTTCCGGGTACTGGGAGCATCCCTTGCTCAGGGGCAGGGAAGAATGGCTTCCAGGACATCGCTTTGTCTTCTCATGAGAGGCTGTAACTGAGCAGCACAGTGGGCTAATTGCTTCACAGGACTCCGAGTCGAAACTGGGCAGAGTCTGTCTTTAACAATCCTCTTCATCTGCTGTGTTAGGGAAGACTATGCCGGAAGGAGGAAGCCCCCCCCCCCCCCCAGCCAGAGCCTTCGCAGACATTAAGGGCATTTCTTAATGTCGCTCATTCAGTATCAACCTGCCTCCCTTATGTATTCAGAGGTCAACGAGTGGCCCTCTCATCTCTTCCATCCTCTTGAAAGAGGTGTCCTAATCCGGGGCAGCTGGGTAGCCCAGGAAAAGGGTGGAGTTTGCCCAGGTTTGCACAAGGTGTTTTGTGTGAAGCCCAGCAGGGCCTATTAACATTCCTCCCACAATCCATCTCTCCTAGGACTCAATCTCCTGAGTCCTTCCGACTTCCAGGTAGGCAGAGACGCAGTTTCTTCCCAAGCTCAGGGGAAGAAATGAGTCTGTAGGAATCTGGCTAGCTCTGCCTTGGAGGGCAGCTCTCTTCTTCCCTCCCCAAGGCTACTCGGTCCTTGGTGCTTTGGCACGACTGTCGATAGTTGGGCATCAGGACCTCCTCTGGGGAATCTCAGTGTTAGGCATGTGGCCTAGAAAGAAATGTAAAAACAGTATTTTATGTATATTTAATAATCACTAAGAGTTTAAAGTGTGGGGAGGTTGGTGTTCAGAGCAGTTAAGAACGCCTGCTTCTTTTACAGAGGACTTGGGTTTGGTTTACAACACCAATATATTGGCTCATAACTGTTTCTAAGTCTAGTTCCCGGGGATCTGTTGCCCTCTTCTGGATACCACCGGCAATTGCATTTATATGGTGTGCACCCAGACCTGTAGACATGTAAAGAAGATTTGGTAAAAAGTGTAGAAATGAATACAATATGGTTTTATATTATTTTCTAAAGAAAGGCTGAAAAACTCCTGATATGGGAATGAAATATTTCTAAATGAACTTGGCAAAAATTTTTCCCATAGTCACGTGCATATGTGAGACACAGCTCAACTACCAATATTTAGCAAAAGAGATGAAAGGTTTTGATGAATAACAAACAACAAGGTTGTAAGTTCAAATTTCCTACCTTAAAATGAGTTTCTCAACTGGGGAAAGACACATTCCCATCCTTATCTAACATCTGTGATGCAATATTCATACACAGCTGTGGCTCACACAGAACAAACTAGAAAGATCCACCTGATCCACGGGGAATCCTTAGTTCAGGTGTTCATTCTGCAGCTCCCGTGGAGGAGGCGGGGAAGCCAATCACTGTTCCCTTCAAGGGCCCTGACTGTGGCTTCCATTAACAGTCCATAAGTATTCGCTAAGGCCAGGCTCTGATCAATGTTGCCTTCCTCACAAGGATTTTAGTCAACAGATTAATGCATTAGTCAAAGACTGTCAAAGGAGACTGGAGAAGTTAAGAAATGACTAGCACAGAAGTTAGAGAGACGCTGCCTTGAAGTCCAGAAGAAGATTGCAAATTTAGTGAGACAATTCTTTCTGAGGGCATTGTCTTGCTATTTAGTTACCTTATTATAAAATGTTGCCCTTATAGATTTCTCAGTTTGATAAAAGGGAATCCTAATATTTTTCAGAGTCATTTGTTTTGGTTTCGGGTGAGACTACCGTCATTAAACCATTGGATTTTTCCAATCATTTTAAGTTCTTGAAAACTTTTCATAAATCTTAACTAAATTTCTTTACCTTTACTGGCTAAGCCCAAGATAACAAGGCTATAATCTTCCTTCCTACACTGAGTGTTTGCTGCATCTGGTGTAAAGAATTCTTTTTACCGATCAGTGCTCCCTTGACTGGAAGTATTGGTAGGGTAAAGTGGAGGCTTGTTGACCACAGTATCATCAATGTCTAAGATGATAGTTTACACATATCGAGCTCTCCTAATCTTCATTGGAGATTTGGATGGATTAACAGAATCAGGGGGTTGTCAGAGTCTCTTAGGCCTAAATAGAAGTTATTGCAACGTGATATCCTGGTGTCCTACTTTGCTTTCTGTTGCTATAATACCCTGACAAATGCGGTTTGGGGAGAAAAGGGTTTATTTTAGCTTACATTTTCAGGCCACAGATAATGATTGAGGAAGTTAGGTTGGGGGCTGAAGAAGGAATTGAAGCAGAAGCCACGGAGAAATTCTACTGGTCCAGGTCCACCTGTTTAGGGCAGGTGCTGTCCAGAGGGGGCTGCCCTACCCATCAAACATCAGTCAGTACAATGGCTCACAGATCAATGGAATTGAGGAAGTTCTTCAGTTGAGATTCTCTCTTCCGAGGTGACTCTAGGTTGTATTAATAAAAACTAACCAGTATATTTGGATATGAACTAATGGATTTACTTGGTAGTTTTCTAAAGTAAGTTGATAGTGTTTGAAAACTTACAAATGCTTTATGTTGTTCATTCATAAATGAATGCTTCTGTTAAGAGTTTAATTCATTGATGTTTTGAAAAGAATGTTGAAACTTAGGCAACTAGAGGGCAAACGGCGGGTTTAAACAGCTAGGGGCGTCTATAGATACTAACTTTGGAGGTTATGACTTTTGTCATTGTAGGTCTCAAAAAGCCAGGGACCATCATAGGTTTTAGTAACTAAACTGGTCACTGGTTAAGGGTAGAAATGATGTCCTTTATTTTATGTAACTGGAGACCAGCACACACACACACATACACACACACACGTTAGTTGATTTATATTGCTAACAACACTTTAGTCAACTGAAGAGATGTAAAGGGATAGTCAGCCCCCCACGCACAACATAGAATAAATGGCTTGTTTGATGCACTTTGCTTCGATGCCCTCTCCCCAGGGGCTTTAGGAAGGGGTGTATTCTATTGTAGAGGTTCCTGTAATCTGAAAGGGAGGAAGTGTGACTCCTCCCATGCATTTATTTACAGATTAATATTCTTGAACTTGGGCATAAACAATGTATGTCTAATTTGCTTTGAGAAGTTCACTATAATTAAGTTACAGAGAAAAAGAAGTAGGAATCACATTTTAAAGTGTTTTTCTTACTACTAGATGACAGTAAGACCTTCATTAACCCCTAAATGTATAATAAGAAATACGATGAGTATGATAGCGTTGTATGCTAAATTTTGTTGAGCCTTCTCCCCATTAGTAAGATTCTAATTAAATAGATCTACAGTAGGCTAGTGTGTAAGATGGAATAGAAAGTCCTTGCAATAAAAAAATGAGAGAAGTGTTTTTTTTTTTTTAAATAAAATTGACAATGAAAAGTGAAGCAAACTTTTTTTCTGCCAAATCTGGTCCTCTTGAGAGGTGGATTTTCTTCTGCATATAACACAGAGCATGCCAATAGAAATTCATACAAGAAGAAAGATCATGGGGAAATAATAGGAATGAACTAGTCATACAGTCTTTAGAGTCATTGCAAAATTGGCTAAAAAATGTGGATAATGTGCAATATTAGTAATTGTTGAGAGTTGGTTTACTATCTTCGGCTATTTGTGTAGACTACTTCATTTAAAACATTGTGTTATGCATGTCTCTATCTGAGGGCCTTAAAACAAACAAACAATACACAGCAAAAATAAAGGCTCAAAGCAACGTTAGGAATGCCCTCTGCGGCATGCACAAAAGGCTCTCTCCATGTTGGTAGACAAACTCAAAATGCAAGGTTGTTTAAAGGTGAGGCCGGCCTTTATTCCTTATGAGGGTGTAACTGAAAACTCCACCCTAGGTATGGTGCATAATCTCTTCAGATATAATTCTAATTATATCTGAATTATATTTATTATAATTCTGTGGCACAACACCATATAATTTGGCCAATGAAATATATTCGAAATTTGGTCTCCTTGTTCATCATGATACTTCTGTCTGTCCCTAATTCTCTTCTGTTCCCTCATGTTTCTAAACAGTATTTGATCTGTGTGGCGATTTTCCAGAGCACAAGTCACAATCCCAAGCAGAGAAATCTCTAAATAGCGCTGCCTTTGGCTTTTCCATTGGGAATGTTGCCTCTTCTAGAAGTTTCCTGTCCTGCCTCGCCTCCCTCCACTCCAGCTGTATTCCAGAAAAGTCAAAAAATCTACATACGTTTCTGCAAGTGATTCTAATCAGCAATTGCAAAACTATCCATATATACCTCCAGCCATTCAATTCACCACATTGATTATATCTGGCAGGGTCTAGAAATATGAATGGAAACTATTCTTTGATAGTATAAATCTAACAATCTATGTAGAGGATTCCAATAAAATAACCACATTAAAAGGAAAATAACTTAAGAGCTTAAAGAGGTGAGAGGTTATAGTGTAATGGCCATTGACAAAGCAGATCAATCACTTTGAATATAGCAATTCCTGCTAGTAATTTATGTGAATGGAGTCATACTGCTTTATGTTGGAAGTGAGGGGAGGAGGAGAAAGAGTACTCACATTAGGGCAGGGGCATTTGATGAGAATACATCCTATAGAGAGCATGAGATAGAAAATAGGCACCTCTTGTGCCCTTAGGGGCTCCCTCCCCAGGTTTCCTGTGCAGTGGAGGTTTTCAATGACAAACTCAAGGGCATTAATTTCAAGTGTGATTTTACAGAGTTAAAAAATTAATACTGACCAAACTATGAAATAGCTTTACATTCTAACCCTTAAACCAGGAGTCATTCTGCTTCGTTGGCATTTGACAAGAACAGATGAAGAAAGGCAGGTTCCTGAGGGAGAAATGGCCTGAGAAATATGTGCCCAGGGAAAAGTGAAATACTGGGGCACAGGGCGAGCATGTGTGAGACATTGGAAAGGGATTTTCTGAATTGAATTAAAAGCCGCACATTTGCCCATCTGGAAGTCAGTGTCTCTAAAGCACTCAGGATTAATCAGACTCCGGGGTCATTTCACTTTTATAAACCAGACACTATAGGGAGAAAGCCATGAAATAAGGAGAGCTGGCTGCAGGCTGCAGGCTGCCCCCAGGTCCCAGCTATGCGTCAGGCTCTCTCCGCCCTTTCTTCTTATAGTGTTTCTGGAAGGAACTGAAATGAGAGGTGTATGGTCATGAAATCATGACTTGATGCTGATGCAAAGATGCTCCATGACCTTGCTTCCCTTGGGGATATTTTTCTCTTTTCTATTAACTTGGTGACCCCTTATACTCTAAAGCATGTCTTAAAAACAAAAGGCAGGGTAAGAGAGTTGAGAGTCGCAATGTGGGGCAAATGATTGACCTTCCTGTTTCCCATGTATGTTTCTGGCCCTGTCAAAATATTTTCCCTAGGCCTTCTCTTCCCTAAGACAGTGAGTAGTTGCTCCAAAGCCTCCCTTATTTCTGCAGACCTACCCTCCCATTCTATCTTCTCCCCATCTTTTGCTTCTGCTTGGCAACTTCCAATTCGTTGATGGCAGATGGGTCCTCGATTGTAGTCAATGCCTAGCCTTTCACAGCTGATTCATCTCTGCAACCCCAAACCTGCACTTTAAATAAGCGCCCTGTGTCCAGACCCCAACTACAGCAGCTAAGGATAAATGATTGTAGAGATGATGGCAATTTCTGGGTATGGTATTTCTAAAGTCAGAAATGCCACTTTGGTAACCTTCAAATCACATTGATTTAAGGGGTGACATAATCACTGTACTCTTTTGAGTGGTGGCTGATGGAGATATAAATTGTTTATTGGTGGACAAGAAGCACCGAGATTCTAAAACTGAGACATGCACAGTTCTTCGCTATCCATCTCCATATGTTTTGCACCTGTAAATGATATTATGGTTAATTGTTGTCAGCCTGAATGGTTTAGAATTACTCAGGTGAATGCCCATGAAGGTATTCCTAGAGTAGTTGAAATGAAGAGAGAAGACCCTCACGTATCTGAGAGCCATCATCCCAAGAGTGTAGTCACAGATAGTACAAAGTGACAACCAGAGGATGTTTGGCTGGGTATCAGCATATATCTGTCAGTATGAACACAATGTGACCAGCTTCCTCACGTGTGATGGTTTGAATAGGAACATCCCCCCAAAGACACAGGCATTTGAATGCTTGGCCCGTAGGGAGTGGCACTATTAGGATGTGTGGCCTTGTTAGGATAGGTGTGGCCTTGTTTGAAGAAGTACGTCTTCTGTAAGGATGGACTTTGAGGTCTCATATGTTCAAGCTACACCCATTGCGGCACACAGTCTCCTCCTGCTGCCTGAGGATCAAGAGGTAGAAGGTCAGCTGCTTCTCTAGCACCATGTCTGCTTGCACTCTGCTAGGCTTCTCCCCACGGTGGACTACACCTCTGAAACTGTAAACCTGCCTCAATTTCATGTCTTCTTTTATAGGAGTTGCTGTGGTCATGGTGTTTCATTACATTAATAGAAACCCTAAGTAAGACACCAAGTTCCTGCTATCCAAACTGAAGCCATCTTTCTGCTGTGCTTTCCCTAGCACAAGGGACTCTGTCCTCAAACTATGGATCAAAATAATTCATATCCTTAAGCTGTTTTTTTTTTTTTGCTTATCAGTTTGGTCATAGTGATGAGAAAAGCAACAAATACAAACGTTTCCCCATAATTATAAAGCACGGAGCTGGAGAGATGGCACAGTGGTTAAGGGGGCTCACTGGGCAATCATAAGGATCAGAATTCAGATCTCGGTGCCCTCATAAAAAACAGGGCATCCCCACAAATGTCTGTAAAGTCTCTTCTGAAGGTGGCATAGACAAAGGGGTTGTTGGGGCTCCCTGCTTTCCAACCTAGTTGACAAAACTCCAGTCTCAGTTTCAGAAAGGAGACTGCCTCAGAGAAGTAAGCAGAGAGACAGACATTTGACACCTTCTTTCAGCCTCTTTTCATATGTATGTGCGTATATTCTCTAACGTACAAATAAATCCAGAAAATATTAAAAAAAATAGTTATAAAACCCACAAAGGAGAAGAACTAGAAAGAACCAAGACAAAAGTGATGAAAAATAAGTAACTGAGTTTCCTGAGAATATAGGTTAATTGTGTAGAAGATACCAGACTTTTCCACAGAAGTGATGTTAGCAGTGTGGAGGGATTTATTTCAGGCCTGCTGACATGAGGGTATTTCTTTAGGGAAAAAAATACATCATAACAACTCCAGTGGCAACAACTGATGTATGCTTCATTTCTGGGTTTTAATGCAGATCTGATTGCAGCCATGTGTATTGTCCACGTTTCTAAAATTGGTCGGCCTAACAAACTGAAGTAATTGCAATCAGATGTAGCATAGGATAAGGTCAGCAAGTTATCTGATAGGGAAGAAAAATCTGTGTAGGATTGTAAAAGGCAACCCTACCATGCTGGAGTATCCCTTTCCCCCCACACTCTTTCTCCCCGCCCCTCCTCCCTGCCCCTTTGCCTTCCTCCACAAAAGCCCCGTTATTTGAATTCAAGTCATAAAACAGTCCATTAAGCTCAAGAACATTAAGAGAACAATGAAAATGAGCCTCTCTAGGAACAGAGACCCGGCAGGAAACAGAGGCTGACCTAGGAGCAGGAAGGGACCAAGCAAAGGGGAACCTGTCAAGGAGCTCCTTGATGCTCTAGAAAACACCCACGACTCTCTAGTCACGGGTGAATGAGCAAAATGGAAACTTCCACAACGCATTTCTAACATCCTTCAGTGTGTGGAGTTATCGACCCCGAGGGCCCGTTTTTTTGGGACTTTTCATTCACCAGATAAATCACATGAAAGTGATCCAACAGAAAGAGCTGGGCGTTGAACGGTCCCTTGGAAAGATAAACAAAAATAACATCTAATAGAATGGAAAGCGAATAGGACCCGTTAGCATTTGAGGAGTGATGGCCCAAAGAAATGAACGTGTTGTAAGTGCAGAGAGAAATGGTGAGTGTTTGGGAGGAGGGGACAGAGAATTTGCACATGTGTTTAATTTTAACAGTGGTCCCGATATCTAAGAACTTTGAGAAGAACATGCATTGATTACAGAAACTTATGTCATTTTTTTGTTAGTATTTTGTTATTTTTAATGTAACTGGGTTCAAGTTTGTGCATTGTTAAACACACTTCAGAGCCTTGGGTGTTCTGTGGAACAACGCAAGGAACGTGAAATACTAAGTAAGGGTTGCCATGGGAGCAAACACCAGCGAGCCCTCCTGTCTCCACAAAAGCTCCAATAGGAACAGCTCTACATATTTGTCGTACTTCATTAGGCTTCCAATGAACGATGCTTCTGAACAGATAATTCTGCAATAAAAATGAAAGATGAAATAAATCTGGAGAACTTTAGAGGCAGTTAGCAATGCACTCTAGCAAATACCAGTTCCAGCTGGATTGCTTATACACACATACACACAGTGGATTCTTTCGGTTCCATGGACCTGTATCGTGAGCTGTTTCTTTAATCCGCATCTTGGGACTTGGTTTCAGTTCATTGTGTAGGAACTGTAGGGCCGGGGAGAATGCTACTTCAAAGAGAAGATTTCCCTTTGGGTAATTCATACCCAAACCAAATACTTACCTTTAAGCCATCAGAAAATGTGTTCAAAATATGAAAGTTGGTAGAAAAGGAAGTTGTCATTTGAATCCTTTCTCTTGGTCTCACCCAGGAATTATTTAGTTCTGTAGAGGATATTTCTTCGTACCTTAATTTGGTTTGCCATTCATTTTGATTCGTACCTATACAATTGATTTTAACCCCATGTGACACATCTGGCCTTTTGGGGGGACTGTCTCAAGTGCACATACCTACCCATAACCCCACCCATATAGACATACTTTAAAAAACAAAATACTTAAAAAGGCACAAAAAAGGTCAGTGAACAAAAGGCTACAGTTTTATGGCCTATTGGATATTATGATGTTTAAATTTTCTTTGGGTATTGCACACTTATTTCGCTAAAACACACTCCTAAAGTATTCTCAGTACTTGTTACCTATGTTAGCACCTGATTGGCCATTCATAATTAATGAGTAAAATGAATTTGTATGAATCACTGGTGTGGTTTCTAAATCCTTGTGTAGTTTCTAAATTTGTTTATGCCTTAACCCTGGAATTGGTGGTATTAGAAACTAGGGTCTTTGAGAACTGACCAGTCCATAAAGACGTAAGTATTATGAAAGGGAGCAAGTCCCAGTGTCTTCATAAAGGAGTCCCCAAAAACTGTTGCTTTGGATAGATAGGTCTTTTCCAGAAAATGAAGGTATAAAACCCCAGTCTTGAGTTTCCTAGCCTCCAGAACTGTGGGGAGTGGGCTTTTTTTTTTCTTCTGGAAGTCACCCAGTTGGTGGCATTTTATTAAAGCAGCTGAATAGAACATGCTTTTAATCTTTTCAAAGTTATACAAATGGTAAAAAATAGATTTTGAGGTTATTGTATTAGTATCACAGTAGAATCGCATCAACTCAGAGACAATTAGATAAATTATGTTTTAAGAGGGGCTGGGAAGATGGTTCAGTGAGGAAGAACACTGGCAGCTCTGCCACAGGACCAGGGTTCAATTCCTACCACTTTATGGCAGTTCACAACTATCTATAACTCAAATTTCAGGGGATTTGACAGCTTCTTCTGGCCTCTATAGGCACCAGGTACACATACATGCAGACAAAATACTCAGACAAATAAAATAAAGCAGTAAACTATGTTGTAAGAGAAATACTGGTCATGCGGTCCTTCAGGCCAGGCACATTTTTGGGGGGGGGACTTCCTCAAGTCAATTCATAGTAGCAGTAGAACCTTTCCTCTGTTTTATTTATTTTTCTTTTCCTCTTCCTCTGTGTTTTTATCTTTAGTTTCTAGACACAGCTGATGCATGTTTATATCAAGGCTCTTTTATAGAATCATGGCAGTGATTAATAATTATTAGCTCACCAGACTGGCTATGACTATAAAAGGAAGAGAATCGCTTGTCAAGACATTTGCTGCTTGGCTACTGTGTCTTTCAGAGACTTGTGGTTACCAGGGTACTGGGCTGGACTCAACTGAATTCTCAGGAGAGCAATATGCTCATAGAATATGGAACTAATAACCCATTGTCTGATGAGGTTAGTGATAATTGAGTCTTTTCTGAGATCTCTTATCGTCTGCTTATCCCTCTGGTGAGCAGGAAAGGATTACTTTGGTCAAGTGAGCTACAACAAAGACATTGAGATGGCTGATCTTTTGTTTGTCTGATTTTCATTAAAACATTTGATTCCATTACATAGAAAAATAGTCTTTTGAGATATAGACAAGAAAATTTTGTGCTTATTTTTACTTATGGATAAGAACATAGAATTAATATTGCATATTCTTTGTGTGCTTATGTGGTTGCAACTGGGAAAATATATATATTTCTTGTGTAAATTTTAAATACATTCTTCTTTCAGCAAGTGCTAATAGATTACATACTCTCTAAATTAAAAGATTTGTTCTAGAACCTGGAAACAACCTAGATGTCCTTCAACGGAAGAATGGATGAAGAAAGTGTGGAATATATACACATTAGAATACTACTCAGCGGTAAAAAACAATGACTTCTCGAATTTTGCATGCAAATGGATGGAAATAGAACACACTATCCTGAGTGAGGTAACCCAGACCCAAAAAGATGAAC
>NW_026068086.1:1514867-1588812 GCF_014885135.2 Alexandromys fortis
GGGGGGAAAAGGGAGATGGGGAGGAAATGGGAGGCAGGGAGGAGGCGGAAATTTTTTTTCAATAAAAAATTATATTAAAAAAAAAGATTTGTTCTTACAGGTTTACAGATTCCCATTTACTAGATTGTCTCAGACATTCTTTATGCAGTACTTTATAGTTTTGGTATGTGAGTCTTGTGCCCAATTTTTGTTTGAATAGTTTCTATGTTGTTATTACAAATGGTATTGTTGGTTTCAATGTCTAATTATTACTATTATAGAGAAATGCAAATGATTTCTATATATCATTTACTTATGATTTATCTTCAGTAAACTCCTGTGATTAGTTTGAATATTTTTTAGTGGATTACAACTTCATACAGTGACCCAGAAAGTATATTGTCTATGAATCTTTTTTCTTCATTTGCATGTCTTATTTTGCCTCTCTTCATGCCTTATTTTCCTGCCTTCTTGTCTTCTTTAGTATCTCTATTACAGAGATGAATGGAGGTGGTAAGAGCATGTATCCTTGACCACACTGACTGCTCTTTAGTTGCCTGTGCTTAATTTTCTCATGATGTTACTATTGATTCCTATTAAATGACCTTATTAAGTTGAGAAAACTGACTTTGTGATTTATAATTTAAAAAAGTAATTAGTGAGAATTCAGCTTGGTCAAGTAATTTTCCTTATGTCTCTATAGAAGGACATGTGTTTTTATTTTATAGTTTATTAATATGACAAAATACAGTAACTGATTTTTCTGTTGTTAAACTTGCGTCACTGGAATGAATAACATTTCACCATGGTAACGATCTTATGAGTTGCTTGTCTAAACTCGTTAAAATTATAAGAATGCTTCTTCCATATTCATGAAGCATTTTGACTTGTAATGTTCTACTTGGTACTCTACTTCAGTTTATGATAGAGGCATTGGTCTTTGGTTTTTAGTTAAGATGGACTTCATGAAAAGATCTGGAGAGCAGATCCTTTCTGGTATCTAGCGTGGTTTATGTATAATTAATATTGTTTCTTCACTAAATGTTGAGAAGGACTCCACAAGTAATAAAGTGTTGGCCCAAAAGTATCCTCATTGGAAAATTTAACCAACGAATTCAACTATTTCTATGCACTAATCTGAGGCAGAGCTCGCCTCATGGAACGCATACTGTTTTTGTTTTTATCCCACGTCTGAAAAAAAAATTCATTGTTCCATAGGTTGTATCCAGCATCCCATAGTTCAAGGCGAGGAGGAGAATCCCGTCTCTGTCTTCCATCAGGATGAGAAGAGGAAGAATTTTGTTTCAGTGTGCTCACCTCTCGAAGTATGTTGACAAAACAAGATTAGTGCTCCACTTTAAAGACCTACCAGTGATGGATTAGTTTTAGAATAGTCTGTCTGTTTTTAACAAAATCTTTAAAAGGTATTCTGTATTCACTGGGCAATTTTGCTGGAAAGCAGGGTTTTATTATGTCTGCAAGATTACTTTCTGTGGCTCTTAACGACTTTGTAATGTTCTTGTCTTTTTAAACAAGTAACAAAAGTTTCTCAGCCGTGGATTCTTGTGGCTTCTTCTAACTCTATTCTTAAAGTTTATTTTAAAATACTTTTGTTATTGTCACTTTAATTGAATTGTATCGAAACCGGGTCAGTATTAACCCTATCCTTCATTATTCTTGTGCATCAGTGTTCTGAATCAAATTATTCTTTCTTTCTTAATATCACATTTATTTAAGAAGAATTAAATAAAAAGCTTCAAAATGCTTTTATATTTAAATGTACCTTTGAGACTTGTCCAGATAGATTTTAAAAATCATAAAGACTTTTTCTTTTACTTTGTAAAAGATGATAATAATTAGTGTTATTTGTATATTCTGTTATTATTAATCAGTTCAACATTGTATGCATTTCATGGAAAAACTGTTAAATAAATGGCTGTGCTTTCTCTAAACTAGTATTGTGCATCAAAAAAGCTATTAATACACATGCATATGTTTTATTTTTAATTGTTAAAATATATTTATTTATTTTTTTATTTTTGGATAGTGCGGGGGTATTGTGCCATGGGTTAGCAGCCAATGCATTTACTTGCTGAGACATCTTGCTGGTTCATGAATATGTTTTATACATTATATATTTTGACAAGATGGATTAGACGGTCTTAAAAATTTGTCAGTCTGTAATATGTTTTTACATGGAATAGGAATAATAACCTAATGCAGTTAACAGACTTACACATTTTATTTACTGCAGTGGAAAGTTTTACTGTTTTTCCATGACAATGGTACTGACCACTTGATGAATTAGCATCTATTCAGTCTTAACTAATGACAGCAAGTTGCTCCAACTTTCCTCTCACGATTGACTGAAGCCATACATTTGGTTGTTAATGAAGGGTAGATAGAGAACTTCTTAATGTTATGAATTGAATTATCATTCCCACAGCCAATTCGTATTTTGAAGGCCTAAGCTCAGCAGAATATGTTTGGAAATAAGGTCTTTAAGGAGACACGGTGGTAAAGAAAGGCCATCACTGTGAGGCCTGAGGTGGTGTGATTGTTATCCTGAAAGAAAGAGATCAGGCTACAGACACCAAAAAGAGACAGCAAGAACACAGAGAGTGAGATTGCAGAAGGCACTTACCTTGCTGACTCCTTGACCTTGGACTTTCTGTCTTGGGGGATGCCAGGAAATAAATGTCTATTGTTTAAAGTACCAGTTGGCAGGGCTTTGTGAAGGCAGCCCCAACAAGCTGCTGTGCCTAACCATGGTTCTTACGATGGGGACTTTGGAACTGACATGCCTCAGACAACCCCCACAAAGCATTTCCAAAACGCCTGTCAGTCCAGAATAAGTTGATTTTATGAAAGCAGCTGCCGGCAGAAGCCTGAGCAGAAAAACATTTATTAACTTGGATCGAAAAGAAGGGAAATAATTGTGCTTCTTTGCTTTGAAATATTGATATTGTTTTAATGTCTCGTGTTTAACTAGATAGTCCTCAAGTCCAAATCCCTTTCTTCTTTCTATTGATAGGGTCTTTCTCAATTTAGTATGGAGTACTTCTGAGGCTTAATATAAAACATTCTTTGAATGTTATTGTTTCCTGACATCTCAGAACACAGAAACAAGTATTTTTATTTGGTTTCCTTACTTTTTGTGGCAGTATAGTTATTTGCAGAAGTTCAGTGAGGGCCTAACCTCTTTTTCAACAGGATATATTTAGACAAATCTACTGTTTAACAAAAACTTCATTTCAAATAGTGTGTTTGAGAATTTACTTGGCCTAACACCTTTGTGGTATGACCATAACTAGGAACCAAGACATTCATTCTTAATGGAATTGGTGGCAATAAAGCCCCCCCTATGCCCATTCTTGCAGAGTTCTGGCTTTAGAGGTAGGAAGGAAGATATGTTCTTTGTAGGCACATTTGTAGGCACTGAAGTCCTGAAGGATTCAGGAATTTGCCTGTATTCAGACTCACTCCAGATGAAAGTTTGTAAATAGAATTGCTTGGGATGATTTCATAACATCCAGGGGTCAAACAAGTCAGCAAACTTTGTGGCTCTCACAGAGAAACACAGGGGCAGATTCTCAAACACACCTCTCAGAAGGAATCTACCCTCCTTCACAGATATTTTTCTTGGTCGGTTTTGTACTTTAAAATAGGGTTGCATGTAGCCTAGGCTGGCCTCAAACTTCTAATGTTGTCAATTGCGAATCTCTAACTCCTGATGTTCCTACCCCTCTTACCAAGTGCTGGGTTCCAGATATATGCCACCGCTTAGAAACCTCAGTCGTTAAAGTTGTGGTGTTACAGCAGCCTTAGCAAACCAATATGTCTAGCTAACCACCTGATAGTGTGCATATGATAACATACAACATGTTTCCTGTATTCTTGTAATATAAATGTTTATAACAGGGGACCCTTTTCTTGGAAGGGTTTATATTTACACAATGAGGTAGAATATGGTCTTTTCAAACCGACAACATTAAAATCAGGACAGAATGAAGAATAACCCTCAAATTATTTAACAGAATTGATCTTATAAAGGTTAAGAGGAAAAATATTAAAAAGGTTAAAAAGAGAAGTTTTTAACAATAGAGCCCTGGAGAATCAGCTGCATTGGAAGCTCTGGTGGGATTACAGAGTTTTATAGCATGAAGGGGGCTGTACTCAGGCGTTGCTAAGGCCAATTTTTACAAACCTAAGACAAGAGCCAATCCATGATCATAAGCATGATAAGGACAAGAAGAAATAAAAGAACGAGTTAGTACGGCGGTGAAGAAAAGGGAGGAAGCACGCAGAGTGCCCTTCTCTTGCCCGACATGGCAATGATCTCATTTCACATTCTAGCACACTGAAGCTTTTCGGATCTTAGCAAATGTCTGTTTATCAGTTGCGAGACTGGAGGTTCACAGAGGTCAAGAGTTTCCCATGTCACACGGGCTCAGCTAATAAGCCAGAGGAGAGAGTTTTAAACCAAGACGCATGTGCCTTCCACACCTTGTAGCTATGTCTATTGTATTATGATAGGAATGAGCACAAGCACCCGAACATAATTAGGGGTCTGACCATGGCTAAGTCAGAGCATCACGTCGACTCTCTCTGGCACATAGAAAACTGATGTTTCTGTCTGTCTTCCTTGTGGTTGGGCAGACAATGGGTTGGTTCTAATGCCTATGAAGGAAGGCAATCGGTGTCACTGTGTGAGTTGGATATTTGTCACTAGACGACAACCAGCTTACCCCTGCTTCCTCTGCATTATCAATCATGGCAACTTGTCCTACAGTAAGGACTTTAGTTGCCCAAACTCCCAGGAGATGGTGAAGATTGAAACTCCCCTCCTGGCCTACTCTGGATGCACAGGGATAGCAAGAAGTAAATGCCTACTAGTTTAAAATTATTGAGACTGGAAGAAGTATAAACAGGAAGTAGAAGAAATTTAATTATTTCTTCTATAAAATACCCTATGATTCCTTGGGTGGGGGTGGTGAGGGGTGGGAGCAGCACACGCCTTTAATCCCAGCACACAGGAGTCAGAGACAGGAGGATCTCTGTGAGTTTGAGGCCATCTTTGTCTATAGAGTGAGTTCTAGGACAGCCAGCGCCACACAGAGAAACCCTGGCTCAGAAAACAAGCTAACAAAAAATAAAACAAAACACCAACACACAAAAAAATTTCTATGATCCTAGGAAGGTTTTGTTATTAAAAGTTGAGATTGCAGCAAGCATTTATAAGTCTATAGAAGAAGTGATCACATGACAAGTTGGAATGTGACCTTACATCATTGTTTGTTTGTTTTAGTTTTAAACAAGAGCTAGAGCTCTACATTTGTGTGACCTATAGCATACTCATGATGATCCAATGTGCAGTAGCAACTTTCACAGGTTGGAAGGCTTAAGCCAGTGGTTCTCAACTTATGGGTCTTGACTCCTCTGGGAGTCACCTAAGACCATCAGAAAACACAAATATTTAAATTCTGGTTAATAATAGTAGCACAATTACAGTTATGAAGTAGCGATGAAAATAATTTTATGATTGGGGGGTCCCACAGCATGAGGAACACAGAGGGCCCCAGTTTTAGGAAGGTTGAGAACCATTGGCTTAAATAGAAGAGGTCTTTGGAGCTATAAAACACTTGCTGTGAGCTTTAGATGGGCAGGACTTTACCAGACAGAGGATGGGAAGAGTCTAAAAGAAGAAGAGAGAAATAAAGACTTTATCTCTCACACATGGGCTACACAAGGCATTAGACAATGAATCTCATCCTGGAAGAGCTCTCTGGCGGCAAATATCTCTAGCAAGGGTAGTGTTCAGGAATGGTTAGGACATGGGAAAAAAAATTGAGAGGTTCAGGGAACTAGCTAAGCATGGTTATGGAACTCCAGGGGCACTAAAGTTTAGAAGACAAATTGTAAGAGGCTGAATAAGAGAACAACCAGCTCAGGGTGATACAAGAATAAAATGTTCCAGAAGGAAAGACAGCCGAATGGGGAAGGAATGAGACAGCATAGTGGCTCTAGTTGGTCACTAAGTGCCAGAGTTCACGAGTAAACTTAGAGGGTGTGACCCTAAGATACGAGGTCTGTCAAGAGCCTTACTTTCAGCCATCTGTGCTTCTCCAGAAGAGAGCTCTGCTTTTGCAGACTGTGAAGAGAGTTGGCTTAGACTGTAAGCATGCACTCCTGACTGTCTCCACATGACCCGTAGGTGGCATGAGGAGCTCCATCTTCTCCAGACGGTACATGGTACATGGGATTCAGTGCCTGCTGCTCATTGGCATTGTCAAGGAGCTACCTGGAGCGGGTAAGGAAAGACAGCCTTCGAAAGAAACTTCAGGATCATCCTGTTAACCTAGAGAGCTTTGCCTGCATACCACTCCCTGAAGAACGAATAACTGTGGGCGTCATACCGGAAACAATGAAGTCTTTCTAAAGAAATATAGGCTGAAGAATGATCTTGGTGATGTCTCATGTCTCACTATGTCAAGGAAAGGCTGTTATCTTCAAACTGTCAAAGCACACAAAGGTAAATTTTTATGAACAATGTTTCTTCCCTTCTTCACCCTAGAGAGATGATGGCAGGAAATGAACCCCACTCTGGCTTTATTTGGGTACCAGGACAAGCAGAGGAGAAGCAGGCCCTCACACAGGGCCTAGGTGCAGAGAACCTGCTCACCAGTCTACCATGAGCACGATACCAATCTCTTGCAGTGTGATGCTGTACATGGAACATCAAGCTCACCTTAGAGGACTTTGTTGAAGAGCCGTTGCATTTTCCCCATGACCCCAGGAAAGTGCTCTAAGAACTTCCAACGCTTCTGCTACCAGAGAGGGAGTAGCCATCTGCTCCTGCTGTAGATTTGTTTTGTGCTTACTTCTAAACTTATTTAAAAATCTCTCTCTGCTCTCTTTCATATGGCTTGTGATTAAATTATCCAAGTTAAGCAGCCAAAAGCAATCAAAAATGATGGAAATAAAGACAAGAAATGGGCTTTATTTACAATGCAAATGATCTGGTTCATGCTCAAGTAGGAGAAAAAAATGAAATTATCTGCTATTTAAAAGGTGAGGAAGGCACTGTCAGGAGCCACAGGCAGCCATGGGAGCAGGGCTGTCCGTGGCTTGAGGCTCTGGGGAGGGCTCCCAGCACACATCTATGTAGCAAGGACCTGATTCACTGCATGTAATTGGCGTGAAAATTATGAATAGAAACTTGCTCCATTACAACATGACAAAATGCAAGTGCCAAGAGGTTGTCAGAATCTCCATGCACAAAAGACAAATGCCCTGGGGGAGATGACTCAAATGAACGAGGGTGACGCTTATGTTACTGGTGTGTCTGCAGCCTTGGGTGCTCAGCAAATGGTTGTTTTACTTAGTCTGGTGTTTCCTCCACAAATGGAAAGACGAGCCCGGAAGGGGTTTCTTAAATGAAGAGGGTTTTGCTGAGGGCTTAGGAGAGGAATGGAAATATCCTCTACCTTGAAATTTTGAGAAAATGACTATCATTCAATGCTGCTTTTTGCTTATAATTAAGCCCTCTCTATGTTATTTTAAGCTTCTTTTAATAGTTTACTAATTCCTCCCTTGTTAGCAGAACAGGCAGTCTGGGTACAGAAATATACATAAACAGTGTTTATATATACTAAATATATAATGCAATACACATATAATATATTATGCACTATTATAATACATTATATTATTTGTATATGATAAATATATAGTATTTCTATATACAAAAATATAAATATATAATATGGTGATGACAGGAACATCTCCAGAAAGGATACTTCTTCAATTATCCAGTCTAGGGATATTCTTTGTTGACAGAAACTTTTCTTCTTGTTCTTGTTCCTCTTCTTCTTCCTCCCCTACCTCTCCCTCCTCCCACCTCCTAGTTTCCCTTCTAGCAAAGAAGTCAGTCTGTCAGTCTGCACAAGTTGCTGTGTTTTCCTACATAGCAGAAGAGGATCTGTGCGGCAATTTTCATGGTGAGAGCCACTTTCTAGAAGATGGTGGGTGCGCACATTCTGCCCTAACTGAGACCCAGGGCAGATTGGATTAGAAGATTCTGGAGCTTGCCTTGGGAACTGTGACTGCAGGATAAGCTTCTAGTGATGCTTCTAGTGATGTTTGGCTTCAGCGCACTTCATAATCTTTTTAGTGTTGCACCTGAGACAAACCTAGGGTCAGAGTCAATAAGGTCTTGAGTAAAAGAGAAAGTGAGGGAGAATTGCTCAGCTCCAAATCTTCCACCATCTGCTGCCATCCTTGGAGGTCTCGGGAAAGGAAGAAGATTGGACCCACGGGAGCAGCAACTCTCTATTACCTGCAAGGATTCGGGCTTAAACTTGTAGCCACCTCCTAGGAGAAAACGAATTGCCCTGTGCTGCTGTTGAGAGTGGTCAGTGTCTGCACCCCAAGGCTCTTCTCTGCAGTGGAGAGGACATTTTTTTCCCAAGCAGCTGATTACAGGATTTTCCCACTTCAAGGAAAAGGGGTAATTCAAATTCACCTAGGAGGGGTACTAAACAAAAGAAAAAAAAAACATTTCTAGTGACTTCTTTATTCTTTTCTGTGAATGTTCCAGGTCCACTGCTCAACCTTAACACATTTGGCCTTTCCCTGAATATTTGACTGTATGAGTAAGTGCGGGCACAAAGGTTCAAGTAAGTACTTCAAGTGCTTATGGAGGCTGGGGTGCTCGCTTCCCTCCCATGGGATCCGTGTGAATCATTGGGCGAAAAAGCAGGTGTTTCATCTCTCGGCAGCTCTCTCAGATTTCAAGTTCACCTTGGAGCCTAAAGCTCATCCACCAGCTAAGACTAGCTCCGTGCTTGAGGTGACCTGGACAGAGCTGACATCACTCTTTCAGTAATTACACTCTCTGTTGTTCACAAAACCACCCGCATCACAGTAATTGTGGTGACTGAGCAATTCATTTCAAGCTTGAACTTGGGTTCCTAATAGGAATTACTTTAGGTAAAGTCTCGGTTAACATAATATTCCCGACAAACTATCAAATAGTACATCTGTGTCGCTTATTGTACACCATGAGAAGCTTGCCAGTGTAAGATATCTGCACTCCATTATTCTGAGACCCTAACTTTGCATGAAAGCATTGAACTAGGTGTCGGAATATAGTACATTATAAAGATGAGGAGATCACGTGGAAAACGTTATACTCCAAACTTTGAGACCGTAACAGCCTAGGTAGGACCAGGAGAAATAGAAGCAGCAGAAGACACAGCTAGAGTAAAAAAGAGTACAGATGGAATCCTTGGGGACTTGAGAGAAACATGTTCTTAAAAGGCATGCAAAGCCCTGGCTGATCTTTCACAAGGAACTGGGTAAGGCTTGAAGAGTGCGTGCAATGCCCGAGAATTGAATCGAGCTCTGTTTTGCTAACTGGGGCCCATGGAATCGGGGAAAGAGATAGTAACACTGCCTCACAGAATGGGAAAGAAGCCTTCATATACTGATGTTCCCATTACAGAAATGACAGGAGATGTTCTAGAGTAGGAAAAGTCTCTTCCAATTACCTGAACCCTTCCCTCCAATGAGTAGAGGGTCTCAAAGTGACACGGTTGTCTGTTCTTTCTGAAGCATTCCCACCAGCTACTGAAGGAATTCTGTCTATGGAAGGATCTCAAGGATGGACAGCTAAAAGCCCATCAAAACAAAAGCTTAAGTCTCCTAAAAATATGATGTTTCTCCTTGACTTTAGTTATTATATTGTAACTTGAGATGAATACCTTTATTAAATTATTTAAATGATAAGATGTTTTAAACCAGCTGTGGAGGTTTGAGAGAAAATGGCCCCCAAAGGGAGTGGCACTCTTAGGAAGTATGGATGTGTTGGAGGAAGTGTGTCACTGTGGGGGCGGGCTTTGATATTTCCTTTCTCAAGTTTCACTTAGAGTGACAGTCTATTGACTTCCTGTCGCCTCTGAGGCATGATGTAGGACTCTCAGCTCCAGCACCACATCTGCCTGCATGTTGTCATGTCATCCTGGACTGAACCTCTGAAACTATAAGCAAGCCACCCCAATTAAATGTTTTCTTTATAAGAGTTGCCATGGTCACAGTGTCTCTCACAGCAATAGAAACCCTTACTGAGGCATAACGAAAACAGAAGGCCATTTTTATTTCAGTTCAATAAACAATATGAAAATGAAAAAGACATTTTTCTAATAGCCATCCAATACACATTCAAGAAACATTTGTGTCATGCTGTCCACAAGCTGTTGTTTTAACTGGAAGCATCAGAGTTGGGCAAAGAGAAAAAAATAGCATAATGTCATAATGACAACTGCCATGCAAAGAAAAGGACAGAGGTCACACAGAACTAGGTGGAAGAGTCACCAAGCCATGGGGGTCAGAGAAGTCACACCAGAGAAGTCACATCTGAGAGAAGATGTTTGATAGTAGGGCCATTTCAATGAATGAATGTCAGTGTAGGATGTAGGAATGAGAATTCACCTTTTTGGACAAAATAAATTAATAAGAAGAGGAAAAAAATACCAATGCTTGAGGAAACAAACTGCCAGTTGTTGAGCCCCCCACCACATTACACTTATGAGTGAATGAGCGCCACAGCATAGTGTAACGAAGAACTCATTGTCTCTAGTAAACATAGGGAGACTGAAGTGCACACACACAGTTGCTAAATAGTTTGAACTCGGTTTTCTTGGACTCCAAAGTCTCAAAAGATTTCTATCAAAATAGGGGAGACACAGGTAGTATTTAAGATGCCTTGTGGAGTGGGAACACCTTTGGTTAGAAGTTGTAGCAGGCGTGCCAAGGAGAGACAGCCAGGGATTTCATCCAGTTAATTCCCGTGGCTAATACTGAAATAGCTGACTACGGTACAATGTTTCTGCCTATTAAATATTCTGCTTCGAAAAATCCATGAACAGTAGAAAAATGTAAAAGGTAAATGCATAATTCATTCTCTTTAATAATCATGGCTTGAGAATCACTTAAAGTAAAAAAAAAGTAGACCACTTTGAATTACAACATGAAGCTAAAGCCAATATGAATGTGTCGAAAAACTTAATGTTATTTACATCTCAAAAATTAAATATGTGTGAAATCTGGCTTGTGCTTCTCAATGGGCCTCTCACAGGCTCCATCCAAAAAATATTGGAAGTAATTTTATTTGCCTCAGCCTTGTAGCACAAGACATTTTTGCCTTGCTTGTGCCCAAGGGACCGGGGAGAAGCACTCAACGCCCTCCAGTAAATCTGTGGCTGCTTTACTGAGAAGACACCTTGGAGCTGCCAGGTGGGAATCCAGCCTTAAGCTGCTAGCATGCTGAGCGGAAGCACGCCCAAGCAGAGCCTTTCCTGACTTTTCAGTTCTTGAATTTGGCTTTGCCATTTCCCTCTTGCTGAGATGAAAAGCCAGATTGCCATCTGGGAACCCTGTATTAAGGTTCTTAAACACCCGTTCTATTTTTCTTGTTGTCGCGGGTGCCACGGATGGAGCCAAAGAACTTCCTGAGTGACCCCGATGAGTCTGCAAGGCGATTGGTGGCTTTTCTTATCGAGCTGGCCAGGAACAGGCAGACAAGGATCTTTCTGGTTTGGTGAAAAGCAGCATTTCCCAAAGGCCACAAGTTGCTTTGGTGCTATGGTCCAGCGATTTCTCCTCGGCCGGGGAGTGCAGGAACTGAGAGCTGCATCTGACAGCTCTCTGCTGCAGATGGGTCTGACCTGTTCTTCCCACCAAGGAAGGACTCTGTAGGCTAAGGATATAAACCCCAGGACAGCATGCGTGTAGATATACCTGGATGACAGCAGAGACATAGCTACTCACCTGGCTGAGCATGCCAATAATTCCCTCACCCTGGTTCTTCTTCCTAATGAAGAGTCAGCTGTACTTTATGAGGAAGAGTTACAGTCACTGTGGGGCAGGTGAGTGAGCTGTGGCCCCGAGGCAGAAGTGTGACCGCAACTCTAGGCCTGTCCAGTAGTAGAATAGGTTCAGAAATTTTCAAAATCTCTTGATACCAGATTCAAGTGAGAAGTTGCCCTGATGTTTACAAACTCCTTGGGAGTGTGAGATTAAATGTGGAAGTGTTTGAGGTTCCTGAGGCACAAGGCAGGTGTTCTTTAAGCCTGCTTTGACTGGATGCTGCCATCCCTTTGAGCCAGTTACAGAGGCATCGTTTGTGTCTTTTCTTTTGTCTCCACTGGACAAAATATTTTACCTAAATTCCTTTTCTCTTAAAAAGATGATCACACCTGATAAGGACTTAGTTTTTCCTTTCTTCCCCTGTGCTTCTTGCCTGGAATCGGAGTCATCTCCAGTGGCATGACAGTCTCTAAGGCATTTAAGACAAAATTGGCAAGAAGCTCAGGGTCACATTTTCTCTATATTAGTGCTTTTCTTATTGCCGTGACAAAGACCGGACAAGAAGTCATTAAAGGGAAGAGGAACCTACGTCGTCATACACGGTGAGGAGATCATGGCCGAGAATGCAGGGCAACAGAAGTATGAGATGGATAGCCACAGTGACTCTAGAGTCAAAAAACAGAGACTGGACAGAAACTGGGGTCAGGTGAGACCTCACGGCTTTCTTGACTTACCTTTTCTCCAGTGAGAATTCACCTACTAAACATTCACACCCCCCGGAACAGTCTTCCAAAAAAAGAAAAAAATAAATAAAAGAAGAAGAAAGAGAAAAGATCAAGAAACAAACAGCTGGGTATCAAGTGTTCAAACACATGAGTCTGGTGGGGACACTCACATTCAGAACATAATAATGGTTAAATGTTTCTGTGGGTCTTTTTAAGGAAAGAAATTTAGGGTTTAGGATACAAATGAAAGAAGAGTGTGTCATGTGACAGACTTGTCATCCACGTGAGGAGGCGGGGAGTGTGTCTCAGTTCTATTCTCTAGCTTCCTTCAGATAGATGGGGATCATTACTGAAGCCCGTGGGGAGTGGCGAACAGGACATGCATTTGGCCAGTCTTGGGCAAACAGTTTGAGAGGTTGAGGGAAAATAAGCAAGAGGAGGTTTTGTAGGAGAAGACTCTCTCCAAGTGCCATGTGTGTAAGTGTGTGGATGTCAGTGTGTGAGTGTGCTGCATGTGCATGTGTACATGTGTGCATGCATGTGACTGTTGGTATATATGCTTGTGTGTGTGTATACATTCTTATCATAGTCTCTACCCCTTATTGCTCAACCGGCCAATCCTACTTCTAACTTCACTCTCTTTGTCCTTCATACAGTGTTTGGTCCCTGTGGTGTGCCATTCTTTGGGCACATTCTTTCCCTTCCTGAATGGGACAGGGCATTGTGGACCTTTTGAATTTCCTTTTCTTGGAGGGGAAAAAATAGGATTAAACTTGGATTCAATCCTGGGATAAAAGAAATTCAGAATCACTGAGAAAAAAATAGCATAAAGCTTAAAAGAAAAGATCTTGTGTCTAAGGCCTGTGGATGCTCCTGGTCCAATAGTGTATTCATCCCATTGTAATTTTAGGTGTCAAGTAAAGTAAATACAGCCCCCCACAGTGCTAGCTGTAAAGTGACTAAGCATTAATGTTGCCACAGGCAGCCTTAACTCTGTTACCAGAATGTGTCACTAAGTGTATTACATTCCACAGAGGTTTGTTCAAACTCTCTCACCAAGCAGGAACTCACTCCGCACCGTGAGCATTCAGAGCTGTGTACGAATAGCCATGGAGAGGGGCCTTGACTCCGTGACAAAACTGTAGCTGCAAATGGGAAGGGAAATGGGCAGAAAGTTGCATCCCTCTTCTTTCTAGTTGATAAACAAAAATGGAGAAGCATCACTAATGACTTCCAAGCAAGAAACAGAGATGGGGGAATGAATATGGCAGAGGCATGGGGGAAACAAAGGCATCATGGAGTTCACAGACAATGAGCAAAACTTTACGCCAGTTTGGGAATTTTGCCATTCAAATCATCTGAAGCAAAAGTAATGCAGCAGCTATGATGATAGCTAATGATCTGGGTCAAATATGGTTCCTAGGCATTCGGTCAAGCATCATTCTGGCTGTGTCTACATGGGCATTTCTAGCTGACATTAGCATCTAGATCAATACACTGCATAGAACAGGTTAACTTCTCTAATACAGAACCTCATCACATTAGTTTTGATCTAGAAAAACATGATGTCTGACTCACCAATGAGAACTCACCTGTCTGACAGCCCTCAGCTGGGACACCAGCTTTCTTTTTTCCCCTGTCTTTGAATAGAACTGAAACATCGACCCTTCCTGAATCTCAAGTTTGTGGGCACACTTGGACTAGAATTATGCCACCTCTCTTTGGTTTCCTTGACTGACATTAGATTCCAGCATTTGGAAATTGCCGTCATCTCTTGAGGTACCAAGACATAGGATGCTGCTGTAAAAAATCTACCATTGTGGAAACGATCTTAGAAGTGGGTGGTGGGTAGAATATGGAATATACCCAAAGTCCTGGATGAAAAAAGTACAGACTTCCATGACGAGATTATATGTAGACACATGGGCATTACACATCATACTGGTAAGGGTCATATTCTTCTCAGTACGAAAAGAGACAAGTTGGGGAGCCATCGCCCACCTTCTAAGAGAATCCGTAAATACTCATCAACAGCAGGGTGGAGGGAATATGGATTCTGAAGGTCAGTCTGGAGTCATTTAGGTGAAAATGAAGAACATACTATTAGAAACCAGAGGAAATTGATACTGATACTTGGAGAGAAGCAAAAGTCTTGTTTCAGCTCTGTTCTGTGGGAAGCGGCATTTGCAAGAATTGAAATTAGAACTATTGCTTAGTAGATATCCAAACAAAGTGTTGGGAGATATGTCTTTCTTCCTCTTGACTACGCATACTATTATATTATATAGGCTGGGAAAACAAGTTGTTAAGCCAAAAGGAACCAAAGCTCGATGATTCAGAACTTTTAGCATATTCGTAATAGAAAAAAAAAATAGATCTAAAACCAAACTAAACCAAAGGAAACCAAAACCCACTGGAAAGTGTGTTAAAGAGAACGATGGCTTGACTTGACTATCATATGCTTAAAGAGGAGTGTATGAGCAGAAGCAATGCCAGTTTGGAGGATGGAGGAAAGGGAGGCTGTCAGACCTCATGGAAGTGAAAGTGCATTATTCTTCAATGAAAGGAAGAATGACCTTGGAGTTGATTAAGAAACAGACAGCACCATTGCTCCCACCACAAGCCCAGGGAACATGATGGTTGTTTTAGTTTCAGAGGGAGGGACCCTGGTAGGGATCTGTGTGGGTACTGCCCTTAGAGCTTGCCTCCATAGCAGGGCTATCTCCAATATGAGAGGAGAAAGAATTCAGAAACAAGGGAAGAGCTATGGCCACGACAGTGCCATCCCAATGGGCTTGGACTTTGAACATCAAGTCAAAAAGAAATGTTAGCTTGAAGCTCCAAAGGAACTTCCCTTCCTAAGTCATGGACTTGCTCAGGGCGCATAACCTCTTTCTTTCATTGAGAATGGCAAAACACATCCCATTTCTGTTCTATCAAGTATTTTGGAAGCCCACAACTTAACTAGTTTTAAAGTTTTATAGCTAAAGAGAAATTTTGCCTCAAGATAAATTATACCTTGAGTTACCCCATATTCTGAATTAGATAACATTCATATAAGACTATAGACTTTGGGATTGATACTGGAATAAATAAGTTATTAGGGTTCAGCTTTGTTGATGGAATAAACACATATTAACAGCATGGATTTGGAGGTGTAGCCCAGAAAATTATTGACTGTGTCCCCCCTACCCAACTGTAATGTTGAAGCACTGCCATCTATTTTTGCCTGTACTCAGATAAATGGTCTAAGGAGGCATGTAATGTGGGAAGTCCTTCTGTATATGTGTTGCTTTTATTGGTTAATGAATAAAGAAGCTGTTTGGGGCCTGTGATAGGGCAGAATAGAGCTAGGCAGGATAGAAGGAACTAAACTGAATGCTGGGGAAAAAAAGGCAGAGTCAAGGAGAAGCCATGAAGCCATTGCTAGGGACAGATTGTTGAGCCTTGCTGGTAAGCCATAGCCACGTGGCGATACATAGATTAGCAGACATGGGTTAAATTAAGATGTAAGTGCTAGCCAATAAGAAGTTAGAGCTAATAGGCCAAGAAGTGACTTAAATAATATAGTTTCTGTGTGATTATTTTGGGAGTCTGGCAGCTGGGCAATAAACAAGTGGCCTCCTACAACAGACATGGGTGTGAAATAAAATCAATAAAGGTATCATCTGCCCCAGTAGGGGCAAAGGTCTGTGTAATAGGAAGAATAGGGCTGAGTCCAAACACACACATGTTGCACTTGCTTTTTTTCTATCCCTATTTCTCTTTCTCCCTTGGCAGGAAACAGACTGAAGACATTGTTCACACAACCAAGCGTGTCCTCACTGGAAACGGAAAGGACCACACGTTTCTCTTGGATGCCCCAGATTCCAAGATCTCTGAGAGGTTTGTTTACATCACCTTGCCTGTGATACTTGGTTTCAGCAGTCTGGTAATACATTTCTCTCAGATGCTCTAAATGGTCCATAAGGAAAAGGCTGGCAAGACCTGTAGTGGTTCTATGCAGGATCCCAGGAAAGAGTGTATTCACCTTTCACCCTCTGAGCAGGTAAGTTGCTGGACTGGGGCACAAGTGAGGGCAGCTGCTTTCTGCTCTAGAGTTGCTGCATCAAGGTGTCTACACTGCGTGAAGGAAGCAAGTTGCACTGCCCCATCCTCTCAAATTCTTTGCTTGTGAGAGCTACACCTGTGTTTTCTATTCAGCTTCTCTTTTCCCAACCTAAGAAATATGGATAGAATCTGCCAAGATTTTAGGAGATGGAGGGAAAGAATGACCAAAGGTCTGGAAAACTAAGTCATGAGGTAGTTAAGGAGTCAGAATCAATTAAGAAAATGTGTGTGGCAATAAAATACCTTTGTTTATGCCAAGGCCTACTTTTAGCAAGGTCTAGGGCAGTCTGTTTCTTATTCTACCTGAGCAAAGGTGATACTGTTGGATTGGGAGGGATTTAGGCTGGCAAAAGAGCTTTATGTCTCCCTTGATGTGCCAGTATCTGCTCACAAGACAGATGTGTGGGTACTCAGCCTCCAGAAAACGTTTACATCATGGCTTCTGTCTACCTGGTGTGGTAAAATAATGTGTACCAAACATATATGTAGCTCATCAATACTAAGTACATAAGTACACATATTTTGTTTTGTATACAAGGAAAAATAGTTGCTGTAGATATTAAGCCTGAATTCTCTACCTGATTTCAAATTTCTAGTTGGACCTATGGAGGGTCCAACCTGTATTAAACAATGCAGATTGTTAACAAGTGTGTCACATCTTATACCAAGAGAAAGATAACAAGACCTTATTGCCAAAGGATTTGTACAAAGCTTATCCACAGTTTATGGATTATTTTTCCATGCAAATAACAGCATTAGTATTTTATATAAAATAGCTTAGAAGGATATAATTTCTGTACCACAGCAATGAGTGATTACAAAGGTTTTATTTCTGGCTTTGGTTGTAGTTCATTGGTGGAACATTTGCCGAGCATGCACAAGACTTTCAGATCATCCCGTCCTGGAGTAACCAAACCAAGAAAAGACACATTCACTTTCTACAAGTACCGTTGCCCTAGCTCTTTTCAGCAGAACCAAGTAAATGAGAGTCTCTGTAAGACAGAAACAAATAAAACAGACTTGAAAAATGTAATGCAGACCACCACTTCAATTAGTTTGTACATTATAGGACTTAGTACTCTATTAATCTGGATAGGCTGAGCTCCATTTTTAAGAATTCTCTCTTTTACGCTTTAAGACGGGAGAGTTAGTCTTGGAAGGAGGCTGCCTGGTTCTGAAATTGCTACTCCCTTCTGTTGGCGTGCTGGCTCACTGTCAGTTTGAGGAAGGGCCTTTTTTGTGACAAGGGACCTGTCATTCCAGTGCTAGAGATAGTAAAAGTGGGCCATCTTCTTTCTGTGTACCCGGTACCAGCAGCATGGGTTTAGGCCTGTTCTATGCTCCGCTCAACCTTGCTTTGTAGCTGGTTGTCTTAGACCAAGTTGCTGTGAGAACCTTGTGGTCCACCGAGTGATGGCTTCCGCTCACAGTTCTGGAAGTATGGAAGAGGAAAAACTGGCAAGTTTGAAGTCTGCTGAGGGGCCTTGTCTAACACACACACACACACACACACACACACACACACACACACATAGAAGAAGATTAAAGAAGAACATGAGCTCTCCAGGATCATTGTGTAACCCGCTAATCCTGCTTGTGAGAGCTCCACCCTAATTATCTCCAAAAGGCCTCACATCTTAGTATTTTCATAAGGGAGGTTAGGATTTCAATATACAAATTCTACTGATATTCAAATACCTGGTAGGAACAAAAGTCTGCTTCGGGACTGTCTGCCCTTAGGATTGCAGCCATTAACATCAGACTTGAAGACAACAGCCTTGGAGAAAACACTTCACCAGCTCTCATAACTAACCCCCTTACCCCCATGCTCACGGACATAAATCTCCTAATGGCTCTGCTTCACTGGCTGAACGGTGTCTGAAAGACTTGGTAAACGCTTCCAGGAGAGCTAGAGAGCAGGTGAATGTTTAAGGACAGGCAGCGATGCCTCTGCTAACATTAGAGAAGTGCAGACAGTAGACTCCCAGATCCTTCTGTAATCAATCCACTTCCTTCAACTTTGCTGGAGCCAAAGCACAAAAGATGAGCCGATAAGGAAAACTCCTTAACGTTATACATAAGGCCATTTGGCCCTAACTTTTAAATATTGATAGAGAGATACTCCCATCTCATACATAAGGCAAACAGAAGTTCAAACGCTTGAGTAAACTTGAGCCCCTGGCTGTGTCAGAAGGAAGTTCAAGGTTGAGATTTTATAATGCCCATATGGTTCCAGTTAGGGTTGGATGAATGCAGGAAAGTCATGATGATTATCAGCCTGACTTCCTGCACTCAGAAGGAAGGAAGTCACTTACATGATGCGTGCTAGCTAGATACTTGCTGATTTCATTCACAATCAGGGACAGCAATGAACTTTCTACAGTTTATAGTAGAAAAACAGGCTTAAGTTGTACAGGAGTCAGAATGCATTTGATATGTGCACACAGAAACCGTCAATATTTTCATAATATGTGGTGTGTTAATCAATTAGTCACCAACATGACATGCAACTAGGCAATATTATCGCTATTTTATCAGAGGAAAGCAAGGCAGTGCGGTGGAGTTTGATCTTGTGAGATGAGGTATCCTGGAGACCAGTGCAGTATGGCTTCGAGCATCTGTGCCTATCAGGTGTACTTTGCTGTTGTCATCGCTATGCAAACTCAGTGTTTGCAGCTCTGCAAACTTGACCATCACAGTTCTTTATGGTCGTGCTACAGATGGTTTGCCTGCTGTTTTCCTCCTGTCCCTTAGCATGTCCCCTGTATTTCAGTACAACATCCCCCTTCCCACAGTTAGCTTCTCTTTGTTTCATCAGAGCAAAGAGAAAGCCAAGTTGATTTAGATGCTGGTCAAAATACCTTTCTAAATTGCTAAATCTCAACTCAGCCAACTTCTCCCTTCCTTTGCCATTCATCTTTATGACATCCTACTTCCTGGAAGGCTTCCCTTCTCCACCCTCACACCGCTCTATGCTGCTGCAGTTTCTAGAGACATTCTGCCTGCTCTTTGTAGCTTGTTCAAATAGCTCTCTCTTCATACTATATTCTCTTACCTCCCATCTAGATGTGGTCACTATTACTGGTCAATTTGATGGAATCTATAACTATCTTGATGACAGGCATCTGGCCACGCATGAGGGACTGTATCTTGGCTAACTATGTTGATGTGGGAGGATCTGTCATGATTGGTTGGGATTATTCAATGGGCATGGGATCCTGGACCCAGCACTCTCTTGCTTCTTGACTGTGATGGCAAACTGTAAATCAGAATAAATCCTTTCTCCTTTAAATTGCTTTCATCAGAATAGCTTATCACAACAAAAGGAAAAGCAATTGAGACATCAGTGTAGTTCTCTTCTTAGTCCAAGTGTTTGTGGCCTTTTGTTTTCATGAAATATATGACTGGACAAAATGAATGCACTGGTTCAATTTTTTATTCTTTTTTATTTTTTTCCGGTTTCACTTCTTATTTATTTATTTATTAAAGATTTCTGCCTCCTCCCCGCCACCGCCTCCCATTTCCCTCCTCCTCCCCCAATCAAGTCCCCCTCCCTCATCAGCCCAAAGAGCAATCAGGGTTCCCTGCCCTGTGGGAAGTCCAAGGACCACCCACCTCCATCCAGGTCTAGTAAGGTGAGCATCCAAACTGCCTAGGCTCCAACAAAGCCAGCACGTGCAGTAGGATCAAAAACCCATTGCCATTGTTCTTGAGTTCTCAGTAGTCCTTATTGTCCGCTATGTTCAGCGAGTCCGGTTCAATTTTTTAAATCACATTTTAAAACCATATCTCAGGAAACTGGTACTGCATCTTTTAGTCTGTAGTTACTCACTGCCTCTGCTGTCACATGCAGAGTGACACTGAATGTTTTGTACATGAACCTTCCTTTCCCAGAGCTATGTGCAGATGTGATCTTTGTTGTTTGCTCTCTTTATACATAGTACAAACTCTTTGCCTTCTGTCTCTAAATGTACATCTGTATATCATCGCTTCTATAGTTGCTGGTCACATGTTTTATTTATTTCTCTAGCATAATATGACATTTGATAGTTTCTGATTAGTACCCATCCTCCAATAAAAACTAACTTCTTTGAAACTACTGCCTTACTTTATTCACCTCAACGCACATCATGAGTCTTGCTCAGAACATGCATTGTATATAAGGAATGCCAAGAAGAAGTTTCTTTAAAGATTTAAGCTACACAAAATTAAATTCACCAATTTTGTGTATACCCATCGCTCAATCAAGGTTCAGTCCATCACACACTGGCTTACCAACAGGCAAAGAGGAATGAGGAGCAATGCTTGGCTCTGAAGAGAAGTTTATCAATTAAATTGTTTAAACTGGCGAATATATCGAGATTAAAAAAACTTCAACTTTATTTTTCCTTTAAAATCTCTACAGACAGTATACTCCCAGTTGTCTAGAAAGGAGGGTTTAGCACATCATGGGTGTCTGTCCTTGAACATCAAGGCAGTCAGTCTTGATGCTTCTCAGGTCCCTGGTTTCAGGAAGCCACCCACCTACTTTCTGCAATGCCAGACTATGCTTTTCTGTTCTAAAACACACAAATTAAATTATATAGAACTCCTTCATGTATGGTTTCTTTCATTTAGCATGCTTTAAATATCTACCCATATTCTTGTGTGCATTGTAGCCTACTCCCTTATAATGTGTAGTAATTGTCAATAGAATAATGACATCACACATTTTTAAGAAATCTCTTGTTGATGTTTTCTTTGCCCATTATTGACTGTTTAAAGCAAAACTTTCATGAATAATATTCTACTTTTCATACAATTTCCTTGTTAACGGTACATATAACTTGGTAAGAAACTGCCAAATTTTTTTCTAAATAATTTACTGTCCCATTCTTTTAGACTCACAAAGAATGTCTAAGAACTGTAATGTCCTCAACATTTGCTACTCATTCTTTTAAAATTTTAGGTGTTCTAGTGGATGTAAAGTCCTATTCCATTGTTGTTTTACTTTATAGTTTTCTGGCGACTAGTAAGATCGATCATTTTTCACAGGCTTACTTTCCACTCGTATGCACCTCTGGTGAGTTTTGTTTTAAACTACTCTGCTAATTAGGAAAAAAAATGAATTGTATTTCTTCATTTTAGGAATTCTTTGTAGCCGGGAGGTGGTGGCGCACGCCTTTAATCCCAGCACTCGGAGGCAGAGGCAGGCAGATCTCTGTGAGTTCGAGACCAGCCTGGTCTACAAGAGCTAGTTCCAAACTTGGAATTTGCTTGTTTGTTTTCTTAATGATATATTTCAAAGAAAAGTTTTCGATCTGATGAGCTGCAATATATTCATTTTTATTGCTTTTGTGTTCCACAAATGAGTTGTTTGTCTACCCAATATCGAGATTTTTCACTTAAGTTTTATCCTAAAAGTTTTATAGTTTAGGTACGTGATATGGTTTGAATCTGCAGCATCTCCATACACTCTTCTTTTGGGTGCCTCCTCTAGCTGGTGAAGCTGTTTGGTAAGACTATGGCATCTTTAGAGAGTGGGGCCTCACTGACAGAAAGTGTGAAAAGTGGAACTCTTATATGGCCCTTAGTGCCCACCCTTCCTCTTTGTTTCCTGTTCCACTGTAGTGTGAACAGCCACTGCCCCTCACTCCACCCTGTCCCAGAATGAACCACTTTGCTATATCTTCCCCTTGATGACCAGAAACCCTCTGAAACCAGGAACTGAAATAAATCTCTTCCCCTATCAACTGTTTCTGCCATGTGTTTTGTCACATTGGCACAGAACTAATTAACACAATACATCTTCAGTATATTTAGCAGCATATCAGTAAGATATGAGGAAAGAGTAGAGATTGATTAATGCTCTTCAGAGTCCAACCCCTTACGTTAAACATAGAATAATTCTCTCTGTTTATGTGTGTTAATATCTTTCTCAACAGAACAGTTGACATGTGTGAAAGAGTCTATGTTTACATTTCCTTTGAATTACATATCAGTTCTTTTCCTTTGAATTATATGTCAATACTGATTTATTGGACTCCTTTCTGGCTCATGTGTCAGTATCATGTTACACTAATTTATACAGTTTTTTTTTACTGTGTCTCGAAATCCAGCACTGTGTACTCTCCAATCTAAATTACTCTTTTTGAAATTGTTGCTGGACAATCTTTGTAAGTTTACATAAAATTTAAAACTGGCTTTTCAATTTGTTTCCTTAAGGTATCCATTTAAAGTTTGACAGGTAGTGAACTGTGTTTACAGAAGTTTTAGGAAAAAATCTACATCTTAATACATAACATGATATATTATTCCTCCCGTTTAGATCCCCTTGTTATTTCTAGCATCACCTTTTGTAGTTATCAGCATACAGAACTTGTATGCAGTTTTGTATTACACAGTTGATGCACATTTCATCTGCTTGTGTGCTATCACGCACATAGGGCATTTGAAATTTAAAAAGTAATAATTTGTTGTGGGAGGTCCTTCCGCTCCTTCAGCCAATAGCTGCTGAGATACCAGTCCATTGGGGCGTGGTCTTTCTCCCTTTAAAAAAGCGGCTACTTCCCTTCTCCTTCTCTTTGCTTCCCACTCTGGTTCCGGCGACTAGACTTCTTCCTGATTGCGCAGAGGGCTGTTGTCTGGGACGGTGATCTGTAAGTTTTTTCCCCTTTAAATAAATACCACCCTATTAATCATAATTCCAAACTGGTGTGGGATTGTTTATGACTTACGCCTTCAATTATTTCTAGTAAAAATCTAAAAATATGTTTCTTCTATGGATATGAGATCTTCCTTTATATCCTGAGACCTTGGTAAGCTCATCAATGAGTTTTTTGTAGATCCTCTGAAATTTCCTCTGCACACATCCATTTTCTTTTCTTTAGGTGACTAGAGACTTTTAATTACCTCTTATCGCAATCAACTGTGGACATTTTATTTCTATTTCTTGACTTATTGGATATCACATAAAAGATATTAAATGTAAGTGTAGCTTGAATACCCTTTACATAAGATGATTTAAAGCAGATTTTGGATTTTGGAATAGGCAGTTCTACGAAATGAGATGTTTTAGGAAGAGAATCAAGCTTCACCCATTTCATATATATGCTTCAAGTATTAGAAACATAGTTTGAAGGCAATTTTAGACAGTCTTTCTGATATATGTGTCTTAGTTGGCACCTGTTGTGTAACTGAGGTATGAGTTTTTCCACTGTAGGTAAGCTGTAGGTTGTTTTCAGTAATGACTTTTATCAGATTGGAGACATTTCTTTTTTGTTAATTAAATTTATTCTTTAACAGTTTCACTTTTGTCAAGGATGTGTACATGTATGTATTGCGGTCTGACTGCTCTCAGCTCCATCCCCTCAGGTCTTTCTCCTTCCCTTCCACACTAATGGCTTTTCCCAGTCATCTCCTCTTGTTTTGTTTGTGACCTTCAGGGTCTGACCAGGTTCAACTCTGTGGCTTTGGGAAGAAATCTTTTAGGATCATCAGTTGGCTAAGAATTTATTTTAACCAATACTAAATGTTCAGCTTTAAGATTTATTTCTTCTCTTTTGGAAGTAAGCAAATCGTTTTCACTTTTCAGTGTGTTAATATGACCAGTTGTATAGGTTATTTTTTTCTTTAGTGTTTACCTGGACTTAGGTTTCCAGTTAAGTTTGACATATTTAAAAATTCAATGCTGAGACTTGAATAACCAATAGCTTTTAGAGGAATGTAGATGAACTAGTTCAGTGGTTTAAAGTTTATTTTTCTGATGTTTTGATATATGCATAATGCTAGCAGCATAAAATGGGTGGAGATAATGAGCTACAAGAGGACTGCATGATTTTTTTTTTATTAAATATTAGAATTCAAACTAGAATTTCCAGTGGACCTGAATTTTCTCTGTTGGGGTGTTTTAAACTAGGGATTTAATTATTTGTAATTATTAATTTAATTATTTTAAATCATCTACTCAGGTTGTTTATGCCTTCTTGTATGAACTTTAGTATTTTTTATTTATATGTTTTAAAGTAAAAATTTAAATTTATGGGTTTATATTCTTTCATAATTTCTTCTTAGTAACAGTCTTACTTATATTTATATATTTTCATTTCTGATATTAATAATTTACATTTTTTCTCAACATTTCTGAATTGAATTTAATTTCTACTTTTATCTTTATGTGGTTTAAGCTTGGATAATTGATTTACAAATATTTTTTGATATAAATTTTTAATGCTAAAACAATTTGTTTAAGCATGAATCAGCCATGTTTCCTGAATTTTTATATATTGTCTTCTAATTTACATTTAACTGAAAATAAAATCGTTGTCTTGTGACTTCCTACCTAATGTATGTGTGATTTCACAATGTGTTGTTGGATTCTCATGTTTCAAATACCTGAATAGATTTCTCTGAATTAGTAGTTGAATTCTATAAGAATAGAAAACACTCTTTGAATGATTTTAATTACTTTTAAATTTTATCAAAGCTTGTCTTATGACCCCAAAATATGATGTATCTTGGTGAGCATAGTATATTCACACGAAGATGCATTTTACTCCCCCTCCCCATAATTTTTTTTTTAATCCGGTGTATTCACATTCAGCTGTGTTTCTTGAACTGTTTGATCGCATTTTGTAAAGAACCAACCCCCGTACTTTAATAGGTCTGTTTACACTATTTATCTTTAAAGTGTTTTAGTTGGGCTGTTTATACTATTTATCTTGAATGTACCAAATTGATACTATTCATTAAAGTCCACCCCACAGTTTCGTCACCTCCTGCTTGTTCTTTATTGTTTCCACCCCATCTGTCATGTTGACCTGCTTTTGGTTTAAGGACTTTTAATTCCATTTTTATCTCGAGGATCTGATGAGTGGATGTGAGTTCATTTTATTATTTATATTCTTCCATTGGATCTAATCTGTTCCTTATTAAAGTTTAGATGTCTTTTGAGAGCTGTCTTTTGTTCTCCTGGTGAAGTCTGAGATTTGGGCAGCTGTATTCCCAGAGTGGGACTCTTAACTTTGCTAGCTCTGGTTATAAAGACTCAGTAGTTGTATAACAGATTCTTACCTGCTCTAAAGGCAGGGGACTTTTCATCTGGCCCCATCTCCCCACTGCAGCGTTCTGCCCCTTTAGTCTGGCAGAGAGAACTCTGCCCATTAGGGGTTTTTCTATAGAGATGATGAGGTACAGATGTTCCCATCCCTGAGCCTGCCTCAGAAACCTGCTAGTGTCTCCTGCTCCGACGCCACCATTCTCCTGAGTCCCCAGTGAAACTTATAGGATGGAGGGACACAAATTTTTTTTGCATCTTTGGCACTCAGAACTTCTATGTTCTGATACTAGTCCGACAAGCTCTGGCCTTTAGTAACACCTTAGGGACCTCCCTCTAAATTGCCTGCTGTGTATGGTTTCCAGCGTCTTTTCCTTCCACACTAGCCCATGGAAGGAAATGCTTGCATTGGCTTTTGGTTATTCCGCACCCCCACCCCCATCCCCGCCCCTGCTCTGTGATGACTTTAAGATTTTGCATTCTGTAGATTATCTTGAAATTTCTTTCTGATAGACTGGAATGGTGCTATTTTCAGTTTTCTAGACCTTAACTGGAAGCTGGGAGTCAAGACTATTTGCATTTGATATTATTATTTAAACACCCGAATTTAAACCTTTCACATTGCCATTTGTTTCCTATATTACTCCTGAGTTCTTTGATACATTCCATTCTCTTTTCTCATCTTGGATTGAATATTGCTTAGTATTCTATTTTATTCCCATTATTGGGTAATTAATAACTTCTCTTTTGGGGGGATAGTCTTGAGTTTATAGTCGGTATCCCTCATTTTTCACATTTGGCGTTCAAGCAATTTCACGTAATTTCTAAGACCACTAGGTCATACTAGTATGTTTCTGCACTCACTCTCTGTGGCATTGCTGTCTGGTGTTGTCCTTCTGAGTGTGCTAGAAATCTCACAGTGCATAACCTGGACAGCCCACAACCTTTCAAAGAAATGCAAAAGCAAGTGTAAATATTGTGTTCTTTTATTTACATATCAATTTTACAAGTGCTTTTCTGTCCTTTCTGATCTGGATTTAATTTCTTTTATTTTGAAAGTTCTGTTAGCATATTTTTAATGACCCACGTGTCATTAAAACTTTCTCACAGTTCTAAGGATTCTCAGTTAGATTTCACAAGGCCAAAGCGCTGAAAGTCTTTGTAGTTTGGATTTTTTTGCAGGTAGTGTTACATTTCATTTGGTAAGCGAGTTACATGGAAGATACCTCTCCTTAAGAATTATTCAAAAAAATTATTCAAATTCTGTTAGCTGATTTATCTAGAGCTGATTTTAGACCGACTTTGGGTTCATGTCCTGAGTGTTGTAAGGAATGCTTGCCTCTCTTCCACCTGGATGGATCCCAAGTAGCTCACTGTCCTGCCTGAGCTCTGCCGATCACTCTGCATAGGACTTTCCATTTGTTTCTCTACAGAAGTTACCACCCCCTCCCACAACCTTGCATCAATACCTGTGTTCCTTAGGCAGATGCAAGAGAGTGCTACTCATCAGTGTGGCTATAGGATCCGGCCATTTCAGGCTCCCTTTCCTCAGCTGCCCAAAGAACTAGCTGGGGACATCTCCTTGGACACCTGGAAAGCCCTCAGGGTCAAGTCTCTTGCTAACCCTAAAATGGCTCCCTTAATTAAGATATATACTTCCCTGCTACCACATCCACCCTTCCTTCATCCCAACCATCCCAATTCCCCCAAGCTCTCCCCATTCTCCCCTTCTCACTTTTCTCTCCGCATCTCCCCTTATTCTAGCATATCACCATAGAACCTTCATGTGGCGATGGATAGAGATAGAGACAGAGACCCACATTGGAGCACTGGACTGAGTTCCCAAGGTCCAAATGAGGAGCAGAAGGAGGGAGAACATGAGCAGGGAGGTCAGGACCGCGAGGGGTGCGCCCACCCACTGAGACTGTGGGGCTGATCTAATGGGAGCTCACCAAAGCCAGCTGGACTGGGATTGATGGAGCGTGTGATCAAACCAGACTCTCTGAACATGGTGGTCAGAGAGGGCTGACTGAGAAGCCAAGGACAATGGCACTGGGTTTTGATCCTACAGCATGTACTTGGCTTTGTGGGAGCCTAGTCTGTTTGGATGCTCACCTTCCTAGACCTGGATGGAGGTGGGGAGGACCTTGGACTTCCCACAGGGCAGGGAACCCTGACTGCTCTTTGGACTGGAGAAGGAGAGGGAGGGTGGTAGGAAGAAGGGGAGGGAAATGGTAGGAGGTGGAAATTTTTAATAAATTAAAGAGAGAGAGAGAGAGTGCTACTCATATTTGGGGGTTGTTTTATCTGCCTTGTTTTCCAATCTGGGCACTTGTTTCTTAAGTTCTAGGCTGTCTGTAGTTTCTCAACTCTGAGCTCTGCATTCTTACCCACAGTCCTCTTCTCTGTCTCTGTATTATGGTCTGGAACTAAGGAAACCTGAATAATTTTCGAACCCACCTCATTTGCTTTTATGACTTACATTATCACAATGCTGGCTTACCTATATCATTTGCATGGCATTCCTTCTTTATTCTGCCTTATTTTCTAAATTTTTTTATGAGAAGAGAGTGATTCTGATACGAAGTATTCCATCCTGTCTAGCAGCGAGACTTTATAATTTCAAAAGTGCATTCTGAATAGATGTCAGTCCTCGAGACAAAACTGTGAAAGGCTGGGAAGATACAAAACACTCACTAAAGTTTCACGTCCGTAAGTGGGTGGAGGGTGAGTACATCTCAAAGTGTGAGGCTTAATTTTACTTCTCACGTTCTCAGTGGGATTATGATCATTATTTTTTGCGATCTTTCCCTAGACATATGCCATAAGAGACCCCAACACACACTTTGTGAGGCATATCTGGAGTTTGTCAATACTTCAGTTATATCTTCTATATCTTCAAGTCCTATCTTGTGCTCAGACTGACTATACACACGTATAATGAAAGTTTACTGGGCTGTATTTTTCTCTCATTCCAGCTTTCCTAAGAGATTGATGAAAAACGAAATAAACCCCATTGGCAATTTTATAACTTGCAAGGCAAAAAAAAAAAAAAAACTATTGAAAAGAAGTATACTTTTGGCTCAAGGGGTCAAAGGAAATAATCACACTGCCATGCCTTTCCATGTCCCTCTCCCAGCTGTTCCGCATTCCAGGGAATTGCTTTGGTCTAGTGCTTGGAAGTCAGAAGACAGTTTCAAAGCAACGGATGAGACTTTCGCTTCTAAGAAAGGCTCTTCCAGGGAGCCGTGTTTGCAAATCTGGAACTGCATATGACTGAATGCCTTCTGCCTGGAGAGCCCTTCTCCATCACTTTACAGGTTCAAAAGATGTTCAACATGTGCGCTCTCTTCCTTTGGCTCACTTAAAAAACAACAGCTTGTCACAAATGTCATTTCTTTGTATATACTTAAAAATCCAATGTGAAGTTAGTGCTTTTTAACTGGTAAACCAACATTTCACAGTATTGCAGAACTATGTGTGTGTGTGTGTGTGTGTGTGTGTGTACACACTCTGGATGCAACCATGCCTGCACATTTTATCTTAATAAGTTGATAGCTTTATGTCAGTTTGACCCAAGCTAGAGTTATTTGGAGAGAAAGAACCTCAACTGAGAAAATAACCCCACCAGATTGTCCCATAGGCAAGCCTGTAGTACATTTTATGAATTGGTGGTAGATATGGGAGGGCCCAGCTCACTGTGAGCAGTTCCATCCCTGGGCTGGTGGTCCCGAGATAAGAAAGTAGGGCTGAGTAAGCCATGAGGTGCAAGCCACTGAGCAACACTCATTCTTAACGTCTTCATCAGCTCCTGCCTCTGGGTTCTTGCCTTGGCTTCCCTTGGTAACGCAACATGACCTGGAAGTAGAGGTGACAAAGCCCTTTCCTCCTCACGGGGCTTTAGCTCACGGTACATCACCTCAGCAGCAAAAATCCTGACTATACACTGGGGATTATAAAGAAGATCTGTAACAGCGTTTGCCTATTGGTCAGGCTCATCCCAGTTTGCTCCAGGTACTTCTGACAGTCATGCAAGTGATTTACACCAGAACAACTAGATTCTCTGACCTTTCCTGAGACCCAGTGTGGGAGCAAGTCAATTACAAAGCACACCTTGGTGATAGCAAAAGGATAAAAAAAAAAAAAAACCTGGGTGACAGAAAAGGAGCTGTGTCTTATGTGAAATATAATTATGTAGCTCCCAGTCATGATTTTGAAAGACAGTAACTCAGAATGTCTCAGAATGGCTTGTCCAAGCACTGCTTACTGAGAACACCTACGAACACCTACTTTTCTTGGCATCAGTCCCTAGGGTCTTTAAACTTAAAAACTAAATCCAGAAAGAAATTCTGGATTTCTTTCTTTTTGAGTGTGTGTGTGTATGATGGAATGCGCATGCCTATATATGTACAGTGGAGAGTGCCTTCCTCTATTCTATCCACCTTAGGTTTTGAGCACTGATCCTAGTGCTCGCTGATTGGTTTTTCTGAGGAAAGCATCAGAGAGGCCTCACCGCTGAAATGGAATTTATTCAGAATTTCAGGAGCTATCAAACACTCTACTCAGTGAAATGATTTTAAGTTGTTTCCTCTCTGTCAGTTTCTCTTATCCTACCCTTTCCTTTTTCATTTCAAGCATCATTTTCGATCCAATCTAAGCAGGTTATTTTTTAGCCTCTATCCTTTTGAAGAAAGGAAGAAATACACTTTTCAAGTAACGATGATGGTTGACTTTTACACGTCAGAACTATCTAATGCAAGCTCATAAGGAATTTAAGACACGAGAATTAAAGAAAGTAAGAAGATGTAAAAAGAAGATGGTGTGGTCCTTCTGTCTTGTGTTGATTTTATTGGTTAATAAGTAGAGAAAACTGGCTTGGTCTATAGCATGGGAGAAAGAAGGTAGAGTTAGGGAGACACCATGGAGTCTCTGCCAGAGTCAGACAGATGCTGGAACTTTAGCTGGTAAGCCACAGCCACATGGCCATACACAGATTACTAGAAATGGGTTAAATTAATGTAAGAGTTAGCCAATAAGAAGCTCGAGCTAATGGGCCAAGCAGCGATTTAATTAATACAGTTTCTGTGTGATTATTTCAGTCTAAGCTACCCAGGCAGCTGAGAAGAACAAGCGGCCTCCCTCCAACAAAAAGAGTCTGACAGAAACATCTTGGCATTAGTAGTTTTAGTTATGGGAGGTGGTTCTTTATTTAACCATTACACTACTATCTTTAGTTCCATAATGATCAAAATATGTCCTGTTTTTATCAGTCTCACAGAGAGATATGATAGAAAATCAAGTAAACTTATACATATTGTGCACACGTGTGTGTGTGTGTGTGTGTTTCTACACAGATTATCTAGGCCCTACTCACACATTTCTCACAGAACTCCATAGAAGCAAAATTGAGAGACGTCTTGGGACCAAACTAAGCATAGAATGGTAATGAAACAAACAGCTACCTTCATGGTGCCTCCTTCGTATTATGGTATCATTATACAATTCTAATATTCCTAATATTATTAATCACAAGGTTAGATAATTTCAGCACCTACATAGTTGAGGGGGACTTGGATTGGGAGATTATATTGCCCTAGAAACAGAGAGGAAGCTCAGAGGGGATCCAAACCTGGTCTGCCTGGGGACCAAGTCTGTGTTCTGTACATGACTTTCCACATCCCTCTTTTGATCTCTGCATCACAGAGTCAAAGATGTCAGCATGAAACTAAGGAAAAACAAAAGACTTTGCCCCCTCCCAAAAAAAATTTTCTCAATAACATTGCCAAGAATTAGAAATGTAAAAAAGGTATCTGGTTCACATTATTAAAGAGCCTATTGGAGATTAGCTATAAATTTAAAAGTTGGGAGAGTGTATGCATCTGAGGTGTAGTAACCCGGCTTTTCAGTCATGCTCTATATAAGGACAAATTGGATGGGAGAAGGCTCCAAAGATAACTGCATCCCAGTCTTCCCAAGGCAGGCAGGGTTGGAATGCTGTGCTTTGACTCAGTCTTCTTGGCATCAGAGGTAAAGGCTCAGTAGATTTTGGAGGGAGGTTTAATAAATGACTACCCCAAGATACACTGGATTACTCAAATAAGTTAGCAAAAAAAATTGTCTGTACAATAAATAAGAAGATTGAAATGTGTAATAGATATTTAACATCAGAGGCCACCGTAGAGAAAAGGAACATCACATCAATCAATAGTCTCACTAAATGACATGTTTTAAGTTAATGGTGAAGAAAATCCAATGAATTTTTTAATTGCTTTGTCCAAGAAGAAATGAAATGCAAGTAATTAAATCAGGCAAGCACTCATCCATTGTTCGGCATGAATTTTTAATAATACTTATAACGATATGTCCCTATGGTAGATTTCAAGGCAAATTTTCCATGCAAGTTTAATTCTGTAGATAGATACAATTTTTACTTGTACAGTGTGGAAGAGATAATTTAAAAGTGAATTTTAGGTGGAATGTCCCCTAGTTTTAGGTGACACATGAAGTTGAGACATTGCAAGCATGTTCTGTGGGGTCAAGAATATGCAACAGCTGGGCATTCTGGGGCATTGCAAGAATGTTTTACTAGGTTAATGTGTCGATATGTTTGGGTCTACTGAAGCTGTCTTATTCAAAAATAGTGTGAAAATGGTGTATTACTTTGAATTATAAGCACATATAGTCTTTATCAGGTCAAATTATATTTTAGTTAACAATATTTTCCAATATATCTATTTATTAAAATATATTCCTCCCAAATTAAAATACAAGGTCAAAATATCACTTCTCCTCTCTCTCTTTCTTTATATAAAGACATCTATTTGTATTAGTGTATATATTCACAAACACACATGTGGATACATGTTCATAGGTTGACTTATTCATGTGTGTATCAATATCAACATATTCAAAGTAATAGTGCATGGTCATAAATACATCACCAAATACTTGTGAACAATATGGATGCTGATTTATACAGATACTGAAAATATTATACAAATGATTGGCGTTGCCTGTTTTCTCAAAGCAGCACTCCTTGTTAGAGCTAATGTGTATCCTGGGTCAGCTTTATAGAGACGAGGAATGGGCATTGACTTATGGATATGAGTTGAGGAGCTCGCTAGTTCCCTTACCTCATTTAAACTATGCCCTCAACTCAAGTATCACAGACTCCAAAATTAAACTAATGGAGAGAACATAACAATTCTCTAGCTGCAGCTCTAAAAAAACAAATTGCCTTGGTGAAGGATTGGTTCATTGATTCCTTGGGACCTGATTATGAATTATTTATCAACCCTAAGTTTTCTCCCATGCTAGATGAGTGGGAATTGTACAAATATACATTAAAGGCGCACAGAAAGGATTTGGTCTACGAGAGGCACACTCACCCATTTCCTTGTTAGAAATCTGGCTGGAAAGACAAGTCGCAGATGGCCTATAAGCCACCTAGAGTGGGTAACTTGATAGCTCAGATTGTGTCTCCTGAATATTTTCCAGATGGTGTAACGCACACATCACTAACTAACTTACAGTCTTGGAGGTGAAGCTGCAGGTGACATTTCACAGGGAATAGGATGTAGTAAAGCAGAGACAAACTTGAGATTATGACCATCCATAATGCAGAGAAGTAGTGGCACTTCTTCAGACTTTTAAAAATTAATTGGAATTGAATGGGGGTGGGGTGGGAGGGTATGTGGAAGAAATGGGAGGAGAGGAGGAAGTGGGAACTTGGATTGATATGTATAATGAAAAAGAGATAGTTTGTTTTCTTTTTTAAAAAAATAAAAATATAAAATGGAATTGGTTTTTTTTTAAAAAATAAATTAGTTGGAATTCTGCATTCTAAACAGAAATCTCCCAGATCTTAAATCGTGACTCTGTATTAATTATATAGGTCCTCACAATTACACTGGTGGGCTTTTGGCTGTTGTGTATAATGTTTCTAGCAAATATTTTGGGGAGGGGATGCTGTTAAAAACATTGACAGTGATGGATTAAAAGAAAGGCCTCAGAAAGGGCAGACTCAAGGATGTCTGAGTAGAAAGAGGACCTGGCCATATATGTGAAAATGGCTATCATACCGTTTAGTGAGCTGCCCAAAGATCTAGCAAGTTGTGGGGAGAGTCCAGAGGAGAACCCAGGGATGCCTTGTGGCCTTTATTCAAACTGTACCATTACCTGGAACCCCATACTTGATTTACTCTGTTTTCACTGTCTAGGAAAACACAATAATTGTACTTTTACATTTTTGATGTGTAGTAGATCAGAGGAACAATGGGCAGCAGAGTGGCTTGACGCATCTCTTACACACAGCACACACACACGGAAAGAAGGAGCATCATTTGCGCTGTGTATTTATCTGCCTTATCAACCATCTCTGCTGAACACAATTACACAGGAAGAAAAGGAAAGATGGGGGGGACCCCCTTTTCTGTTTGGTGCTTCCTTCCATGTCAGTGACCTCAAGGTAGAAAGCAGTGGTAGACTGGATACGTTTCAGGAATTACAAAACAGAAGTAAAACCAGCCAGTTCACTCTGTGCCCCATTTCTATTCCTCTGGTAAAGACAAAAGACATATGCATGTAAAAGTTAAAATACAGGAATTTTATGATTTCAGGGCTTCTGCAGATCAATTAAATGCTGCTGTATTCCCCTTTAAACTCACTGAACAATGTAAATTGAAGTGGTGAAACTTGCTTTAATGAAAAGTTTTAATTTTTATTTTCTCAGCACAGCAGCGAGTAGAATTTAAAATACCACAGCGCCAAAGGGAACAGCTTTACACCTCAGCAAAAGCTTCCATTGCCTCTGTTGTTCCTGCCTTTTACCAAATAACGCCTGCAGCATTGTGTTGCACCATGCAAAGGAAGGAGCTGCCTTGGCTTAGCCTAGATTTTCATCCATTTTCTTCTCTTCCAAGTCACAATACCTCACTGTGCTCCGGCGTGGTGTTCCAGATTTTAAAGGTGATGATTATAAGCTTAGAACAAGGAAACAAGAGAGCCTTGTTTAAATAGTTTTCACTTTACATAAGTTGTCATACCCATAATTTCATAGCTAATATTAATGGATTCAGTTTTGCCCATCTTTGGTTATTTTCTGGCATTAAATCTCTTAGTGCCCTGCTCATGGAACAAAATGAGGTAGGTACAGAGAGACTCACATAGCTATTTATGTTAATTACTGCTCTTTGAGCTGCATCACTAAGACACTGTTATCTACTACTGAAAAAAAATAGAAAAAAAAAAAAAAGGAACACTTGGTAGAACCTGAAATGCAGGAGGGAACATTCTGGAATTTCTGTTGAGTTAATGAATAAATAAATGAACAGGTAGTTGTTCCACAGCTGATGAGAACATAGTGTGGAAAGAAGGCTGTGTTGTTATGTTTATGGACCACTGCCGTCCTTAGTCACTTTATCCAGCATTCCCATGTCGCTTCTGAAGGAAGGTGATTCCTGTGATGATGGTCAATCTTGTCTGTCAACTTAACTACATCTGGAAGCAACTAAAGCCAACTAAAACCAATGAAAAGCAGTACAGCACACCTGGATTCTTCATCACTTCTCTATTGCTATGATAAAACACTATGATCAAGGAAAGTTATAAAAGAAAGTGCTTGTTTTGGGCTTATGGTTTCAGAAGGTTAGAGTTTATGACCATCTTGCTGGGGAGCTTGGCAGCAGGTGGGCATTGTATTGGAGCCGTAGCTGAGAACTCACATCTTCAGACACAACCACAAGGCTGCGAGAGACACACTGAGAATGGTACAAGTCTTTTGAAATTGCAAAGCTCAGCCCCAGGGACATTCCTGCAATAAAGCCATGCCTCCTAACCCTTCCCAAATAGTTTATGAACTCAGGACAAAGTGTTCAATTATGAGTTTCTACTCATGGGGCTATGCTCATTCAAACTACCACAATTACATCATTTAAGGTGGGAAGATTCACCCTAAATCTGGTTCATTTGAGGTTAAGAGGATCACCCTATATCTGGGCCACACCTTCTTGTTGCTGCCTACATGAACAGTCATAGAAGAAGGAAGCTTTGGGTTTTTTCCCTGCTTGCCTTCACTCTTGCTTTTAAGTTTATCTCTCATGAAGCTGAAGCATTCCTTCACCAGAATTAGAAACCACTTCTCCAGGATACCAGTGTAGACTGATGAGCAGCTGAGATATGCAGGCTTGTGAATTTTGACCTTTCTTTTATGAGACAGTTATCACTGGGCTGACCAAACTACAGCTGTTGAAAGCTTTTTATGTGGCCACCAGCTCACAAATAATGATATGGAGACTTCTGATTAATTATAAAATCTTGACAATTAGCTTAGGCTTGTCCCACTAGCTCTTATAACTTAAATTAACCTTTTATTAGTCTATCTCATGGCTCAGGTACCTTTTATCTATCCCATACGTCTAACTTGTTCCATGTCCCCTTTCTTAGATTCATCCCTCTGACTTCTTTTTTCTTTCTGCCTGGAAGTCCTGTCTGTCCTGTCCTGCATAGCTATTGGCTACTCATCATTTTATTACACCAATCACAGCAACACATCCTCACATAGGGTACAGATATTTTGCAACACAGTCTGTAAGCTACTGTAATAAATCATCTGTTTGTCTGCTGTGTGTATGTGTACAGGAGTGCATGCACATACACACACATTCTAACACTTCTTTTCTTCTAAGGAAACATGGCTAATACATATAGTATGGCTAACTTTACTAGACTGAATTGATCCCATGATATCTTACTCTTAGACACTCCTTTGTCTCAGAGTGAAGGATTATACAGGTGTGTGCTGTAACACAGACTGACAACCCTCTTTATCTTCTGCCTGAGGTCTTTGTCGACTTTGCCTGTAGGAAATGCTCTTGGTTGCCTCTTCTTCATTCTTCCACAGCATCAGGAATCAGGATAAGTAAATCTGCTGATTCTGAGAAAGGACAGGGGTAGTATGCTAGGCTTGTAAAATGTACCTGTATTATTCTTTCTGCCATTCCAATAACAGCTATTCATGGCTTTATTAAAGTCTTCGATTTCCTCCCTGTCCCTCTTTTCCTTACTGCACACCCACCACATGGCAAACCACAGCATCTTTCCCTTGTTCTGCAGTTTCCTGAATATTTTCTGCTCCCCTCATTTCTACATTAAGACTTATATCATGAGTGTTATCCATCCCGATTATCTGACTTTTTCCCCTTGCCGTTAATACACATTGCATATGATAAAATTAAGGTGCCAATAGAAATTAAAGTGTCAACTCAATGAAGTTTCAAAAAGAATCTTAGTCACTAATTCTTTTGCATGTGTCACATGCCTATCTATATTTCAACTCAGGGTCTGACATGCAACAATCCATTGCCAGGATGCTCTCTGAAATTAATTAAAGTAAAAAAGATGCTGGATCTCTTAGTTATGACACTGGATACAGAAGACATAGTCTAAGCAGTCCAGAGAATTCTAGAGCCCCAGGCTGCAGAAGAGGAGAGAAGGAAATTCCAGAGAATAAGTCCTCTTTCTTCACATTTCCCACTAGTAAGTTTGAGGCTCTACAATTCTATCCTTTGTAGGTGTCAATAATGCCTGGTTCTTGTTCAGTATGAGGGAGACATTCTTAGAGCTTCTATGGTGACATCATCTTTAGACTAAAAGGAAGAGCTAGAAGATAATTAGTGCAGTTTAATCATTTCAAACATCTCATAAGAGCTCTCCAATTTCTGAGCTTGAGTAAATATTTGGTGCTTTGATATATGTCTTAATAGTTGATTTATTTATCTGAATATTCTAGCAAAGTAGTGAGAAACGATAGTTTATTGAGACATGTTTTCAAATGGTGTGTTACCGAGAGACGAACTAAGATTTGGGACCATTATTTCACGATATAGTCAACCAGCTGATTTTTTTCAGTATCTAGTGTGATTAGTTCAGCTGGATAGGGAGTTGAAAAATGAGGGGAACTCACAGGGAGGGCATAATCAGTGAATGAACTATGACATCACACAATGGAAGAATTGGGGTAGAAGTGGGGATGACCTAGGAAATCCTAGTTTCAGAATCAATCATTTTAAAGAAGCGGAGATCAGACACGAATAATAAGTAAATACAGCTATGCAATACTCAATGGAGTATAATTATCAAAATGCATATGGACATATTTGAAGTCTCCTTAAAGTTCCTGTCTCCAACATACTGATGGAGTGAGGGGACCACAGAGAGACAAGGCTATCTTTGACTCTGGTCCACTTAAGGTCACCTCAAGCCATATGCCTAAGAACAATAAAAAGTAAAGACTGTTCTAGACTCAGTATTCATATTCTTAGGGTACCTCATAGAGAAACACAAAACACAGCATTTCACCTACTTCTCTCATTACTGTGATAAAAAATAACCCAAAAAAAAGCACTGGAGGATTGAACTTCGTCATGGAAAGCAAGGAAGTCATGGCGGTAGGAGTTTGAGGTGGCTGTTTGATTTTGTCCACAGGATACAGGAAGCAGAGAATGATGAATTTATTCTAGAGCTCACCTCACTGTCTCATCTTTTGGTAGTCCAGAACCGCAGCCTATGGAATGCTACAATCGATCCACAGTTAACGTAGATCTACCTAGCTCAGTACATCTTACCTAGAAAACCCCGTATGAGTATATCCAGAGGCTGGTCTTGTAGGTGATCCTAGATCCTGTCAAACTGTTAATCAATACTTACCATCATACATGCCATTTATACTGTTAGCTTAACTGATTGCTCTCAGATAACACACCTTTTCCCCATCCCAACTCATTTTTATTGTTGTTTTTGTTTGGTTTTGTTTTTTTGGGGGGTAGTGTTTTTGTTTTTTATTGAACTGACCTTGGAGAGTACCAACTGGTCTTTGGTTTTAGAACCTGGGACATCTTTAGTTCCTCTCTGAACACTTACAGGGTGAGTCTCATGTTTAGAAACCACCCATCCCCTTTCCATATTTTTTGGCCTTGACTTGTCTCTCTGAGCTTCGTCTATTTCTGCTCTCTTCCCTGGGGTAGATGACCTCATTCATAGCTTTAGTCCTCCACCCTGCATAACTTCATTGTCCAACAAACTCTTTGGTTTTAATTAGACGTTAGACTCTTTTTTTTTAGTCTAATAGAATTTGGATAACTCAAATGTTATCCCAGAGTTCTTTTCCAAAAGTATCTGCTCCACTAGCTCTTAGTTGGAGAGACCTAATAGTGAGTTCACATTTGCAGAGTTTGATCTTTATAGAGTCTTCAAACGTGCTCAGGTGATAGGCCTTATTGGTTACCATAACAACAAGAGATCACCTAGACAAGAAGGGTGATTATTTTAGGGCAGATAGGATTTTCCTTGTGTGATCAAATGAGAATAGTGAGGAATAATGACAGGAGATAAGTCATATTAACCTCAGATTGACTATTTCAGAGCAGGACGAAACTAGCCCGGACAAAGAATTAGTCTAGCAGATAATACTACCTAAGAAAACAGCAGCTCTGAGCACCTAATAAGGAAGTACCCAGATGACTTTTCTTCCTTGAATGTTGCTGCATTAGTTTTACGGATCCTTTAGGAACTGTGCACAAGAAAAATACATGCAGAGTGAAATTTCCTTTATATGTCCCATTCTCAAAGACATGTTCATGTGTATAGGAGTGAAGGTTTGTGCACGTGGAAGCGGGGAGCAGGAAAACTCTACTGTCAGACAGAATGGCAGTTACCTGATATTCAGCAGCCAGCGACTCAGGAGGGCAGAGTCAACAGATTTATCCATGTTTCCAGAAGCAGCTGAAATAGAAAAGCAAAGAAACACTTTTCTTCAAGTTGAAAGCTCCAGGGCATGGAATCGAGGGATCTGGGAGTTTACTTGATGCAAACAGAATTATTTGGTTTCTGCTTTGAGCAGATTTCATTTTTCCTTCTGGCATAACGTGTGTGGCTTGAAGATTTTGATGTCATCATGTTCTTCTTTGCTTTGATGGTTGTTTCTTCAGCTCGAATCTCTTGAACCTGGGATGCAGTTTGCATCCTTCAGCTTCTCCTAGGGGAAATGATTTAGGTGCATGAACATTTATATAAATTTTACATTCATATTTCTTCATATAAATGGAGGAACTCGTGACTCCCTTTTGAACGGTGACCTACTCTTGGATGTTATCGCCAGAAAGAATAAAGGCAATGTCGTCTGCTATGCAAAGGCAGCCTGCCCACTGGTCTAAGCACTGGAGTCAGAGTGCTTCCCAGCCTTCTCCCTTACTTTATCGTCCAGGTATCATTCACAAGACATGAACTGTTCTTGACACAGATGCACTGTTCCTTTGAATTAACTGTAGTTTCAAGTTGTCAACATACTAGTTCTTACAGGAGATGAGAAACTTAATTTTAGAATGGTACCTGGGAAATTTAGTCTAGGAAATTAGCTTGGTGATGGAGGAAGGTCATTGGTTAATTAAATAAAGAAACTGCTTTCCCTGATAGGTTAAAACACAGGTGGGAGGAGTAAACAGAACAGGATGCTGGGAGGAAGAGGAAGTGAGGTAAGACTCTTCAGTCAGACTCCATAGCTCCTCTCAGAGACACACGTGATGAAGCTCCGACCCAGGATGGACGTAGGCTAGAATCTTCCTGGTAAGCACACCTTGGGGTGCTTACACACATTATTAGAAATGGGCTAGTCCAGGTGCGAGAGTTAGCAGAGGAGCTAGATATAATGGGCAAGCGGTGCTTAAATGAATACAGTTTGTGTGTTGTTATTTTGGGGCATAAGCTAGCCAGGTGGCCGGGGTGCTGGGGACGCAGCCCCACCACTCCAATTACAACAGCTTGGAAATATGAGAAATGATGATTTTATTTGAAATTTAAAATGTACATTATAAACTAAAGGTTATGAAAATTTTTACCACAGTGAAATCTCTTGGGCAACTTAAATCTAGTTTCCAACAATACTTAAGACGTGATACTGTATTTTGTTTGTTTGTTTGTTTAAACTAAGACCTGCTTTTTTAAAAAAAAATTAGGACCCACTTATCTTGCACCAGACTCGATTACTAGTAAACCTGGGAGCCCATGGTGAATGCTTTGTATGCCTGTGCTAATGTCACACATGGCTTTAGTCCATCTGCCTATACCGCTTATACTGTGGCATGCTGGGATATTGTTCTGAAAGTCAGTCTTTTAATTAAGATTTATTTTTATGTATGTGGATGTGTGCCTGGGTGTATGTATGTGCACCCCATGTATAATGGCTGGAAGAAGGAGTGGGACTTCTAGAAATTTGAGTTATAGAGAGTTGTGAGGCATCATGTGGGTTTTAGGAACCAAACCCCCATGCTCTGCAAGGGCAACAAATGCTCTTAACGAGAGAATCTTCTCTTCAGCCTTGGAAGTATTTTATTAAACTAACTGAATGATGGATTTAAGGAAATGTTCATTCCAATTTACTTTTCTGTTTATGAATACTGGAAGAGTGTATATATCCATGTCTTATTCTTAGGAAAAGATAATTAATTAATTTTTATTTGTTTGTATATTTATTTTGGTTTTTTGAGACAAGATTTCTCTGTGTAATATCTCTAGCTGTCCTGGAACTTGTTCTTGAAGACTAGACCAACCTCAAATTCACATTGATCAGCCTGCCTCTGCCTCCTGAGTGCTAGGACAAAGCGTGTGCACCCACCACTGCCTGGCATAAAAGCAAGCATGCTTTTGCTTTATTTTCATCCTTTTAGGAACTGAGTTGAACTGAGATTCTCAACATACATCATGCTCACTAAACTCTTTTCTGGCTCAGTTCTTCCCAAATGTTTCTTTGCTTAATGTTTTCATTTATTTAGTTATTATTTTCTCATTTTTGTGTATTCATTTTGCAGACTGGAATGTGTTTGATTTATAACAGGGAGGGCGTTGCTATAGATGGGTATGAAGTGTCTTTTGCAAATTCATCGTCTTGAGCATTTGTTTCCCGCCTTCTGTGAAAACCTCTGTGGGGTGGGGGTCTAGCTGGAGAAGGTGGATCTTGGGGAGGGCTTGCCTTGAGACTTACGGTGCAGACAGACCCTCTTTCCATTCTATATTTGCTTCTACTTCCTGGACCAGCATGCCTTTCCTAATGTGATGGACTGGGTTCTCTCAAACTGTGAATCAAAATAAATCTTTATTCCCTTAACTTGATTCTGCAACACATTTTATTCATGGAAACAAGAAAAGTAATGCAGATATAAAACATCAATTTGTATTCATATTCTTTGTTTTGAGATAATTAGAATGTTCAGTTTCATCTCGTTTCAGTGAGATAACATAAGTAGCTGCTTGAAAGATCATCAAAGCCCAGAAGATACTGATATTAACAAGCATAAAACAGTTTTATCTTTTATAATTAAATCTATGATCCAATTCAGATGAATTTTAACATATAATGTGTATGATGCCTTGTCTTTCCCATACACGTATCAGTGGCTCCAGAAGAACTTCCTGGAAAGATTTTCTTTCCCATTTAATTATACTGGCACTTTCAACAGACTAAATGGCCCCTCAAAGCATCAGATAACAATCTGGGGAATCTGTAGTAACACTTTTATAGATATGGTTGAAGATCAGGTGATGAGAAGGTTATCCTGACTTGTCTAGGTAGGCCCTAAGCCACCATAAGTGTTCTAAGGAAGAAGAAAAAGAACAGAGACATTGAGAAGGCAGATGGACGGCCAAAGATGAGAACACGGAGCTGTTTGGACATGTTATAAAGCTGGACTTCACTGGAAAGGAGGCTGTGAGGCAATGGGCTGACCCCACAATATGGGAAAGGCAAGAACAAGTTTCTTTTGAGTTCTATGCTTTGATGACCTTGATTTTAGCCTAATGACATTCACATTGGGTTCTGGACTCCTTAATTTTCTATAGGAATTAAGGTAAGAGAAAACATTTTGGTTATGGCATAAACTACAGAGCAAGAAAAAAGTGAAACCTAGCTCGAAAGATGTTTCCTCTGTTTCTATAAAGAACAGAAGAGAGTTTAGTCAGGGAGGCAGGTTAGATGATGATAGACAAGACAAAGATGGTGTCTTGTCTGTTTGGGGATCACCATATCTCAACACCTAGCCCTGTGACAGGTAGGAAGGACACAGAGCAATATGAACCTCAGGTAGTACATGTTGGGACTCTGGAAGCTGAGAAGGCTGTGCTCCTCTTCCTGTTTGTAATGTAACTATCTGATGCCAGCATTGTGTGGGCATGGTCACAGCCCCAAAAGCCAAAGAAATTTCTAGGAAAGAGGACCCACAAGAAGATTCCAGGAAGCTTCAGAAAGGCAAGGGATAGTTTCTGAGCACTTACAGAAAATACAGAGAAAACTGAGTGGCAGAATTTGGATCGAGACCAAGGGGCTGTAGATAACAAGCTGATCTTATCTGTAGGTAGTGACTAAGATACTGTGTGTAGTGACAGGTGCTGGTATCATGTCAAAAGGCCAGCGTCACAGGGATCAGCTGAAAACTCTCAGTGATATGGGAGGTCCATATCCAGAAGTTAAAGGGACGAGGAATCTAAAGCTTAATATATCCAGTTTCAGGAGTGAGCATTGTATGAGCCTCACCGGAAACCTAAGTCAACCTTAGAGTAATAACAGAGAAGAGAAAAATGAAGGAAGCCCTCCAACAACTGGCTTTGTTTCTCTGAGTGACTAAGAGGACAATTTCCTCTAGAAATCACTAGTTATTCCAAATGTATTGAAACTCAATAGAATCACAATTAATAATAATTTTCCAGCATTTGGAGACCAGAGCCTTTTAAGAATATATACACAAATAAAGTTTCATTTAGACAACTATTAATGTGTGGATTTTAATCCTGATACCTGTAGTACCATCACTCAGTTCGATTGCAACCTCAAGTAGCAGAGTCTTGTTTCATGGTTGGTTGACGTCAGGTCAGCACACCAAGGGAACTACACACATGCACATGCTTAAACAGGCAGAATTAAAACTGTGGTCTGACTTGGTGTGTGTTTTCCATTGTTAGCACACCACACAGAGCATCTGAAGCTCATTTACACCAGAGAGGCTTCGGTTCACTTACCTCAGACTAACGCTTTAAACAAAGGTCTTTTCCAGACGCAAGGAGTTATAACTCTATTATGTGCCCTGGCAAAGAGAAGTCTGGAAGCTGCATTTCTATTAGGTGTTTTGAGAGTCACCATCTTGATTACATTAAAGTCAAAACAAGAAAAAAAAATGAAGGAATTGCACCAGAGGGCAAGGGAAGGATTAACCCGTGTCATGCTCACGTCTCCCAGTTGCTGATACTCTTGTGTTTGCCTCTGAGAGTGGGAGTGGGCTGTCAGGCAAGCTTTGTCTGTGGATGAGAAGAAATAAAATAGCTGAACTTTTAGAAAAGGATTTTGTAATGTTTGTTTCTTTCAATGCAGGTGGTGAGAGACAGCTTCTACCAGATTTTTGACAATTATTACAACAGTTTTGCAGCCAAATTTTATTGCATAGTTTGCACTGGAGATGTCTGCTTCAATTATAACAAAACAAGGTGGGAAAGAGAATTGGAACTTTGTATATATTTCTTTTTTTGTGTGAGTCAGGCATTATGTTGTGACAGAAACACACACACACATACACACACATCAGACTTACACATGAAAGGATTTATTTCAGTTCACAGCTTATTTTCTTTTTAAATATTAATTTATTTCTTTTTGCACGTCAACCACATTTTTTCCTTTCTACTATCCTTCCAGTCCCTTTCTTTACTTCCTCTCTGCCTAACCCCCTATCCATTCCTCCACTCTTTCTATTCAGAAAATGGCAGGTCTCCCACAGATAACAAGAAAACATGGCATATCAAGTTGCAGTAAGCCTAAGCACCTCACCTTGTACTAAGGCTGAGCAAAGTAACCTAGCATGAGGAATAGGATCCCAAAATAAAAATCCAAAGTATCAGCAACAGTCCCTGCTCCCATTGTTAAAAGTCCCACAAAAGGAACAAGCTACACAACTGGGTTGTGTCATACAGGCCTGTCTCACACAGACTTCCTGGTTGTTAGTTCAATCTCTATGAGCTCTTATGAGTCCAGGTGAGTTGATTCTGTGGGCTTTTTCCATGATGTCCTTTACCCCTTTGGCTCCTACAATTTTTCCTGTCTCTCTCTTCAGCAAGATTTCCCGAGTTCCAGCTAATGTTTGGCTGTGGGTCTCTGCACTGGTTTCCCACCAGTTGCTGGATGAAACCTCTCTGATGACTGTTGTAGTAGCCACCAATCTATGAGTATAGCAGAATATCATCAGGTGTCATTACATTGATTCTTTTTTCTTCAGTCGTGTTTGGTTCTATCCTAGGTCTCTGGGTCACCCCCCTCTGTGTCTTGGTGCTTCAGGCAGTATGAGAGGAGGCTTCACTCTTGTGGCGTTGGTCTCAGGCTGTACCAGTCGTTGGTTAGCCATGCCCACAATCTCTGTGCCACCCTTACCCCAGTACATTCGCTAGGCGGAACATCCTTTGGTTGAAGATAACGTGGCTGGTTTGGTGGTCACAGAAGAGGGCCAGTTCATGTTCCATATCCCCTATTACTAGGAGTCTTAGCTGGAATCATCCTTGTAGATTCCTGGGAGTTTCCCTTGGACCAGGTTTCTATCTGATACTAAAATGACCCCCTTTCCAGCAGGCTCTTTCAGTATTCTCTCCATTCACCACCCCCATCAGATCCCTCATGTTCCCATCCTCCCATGTCCTTAGCCCACCCATGAAATCTCTTTTATTTCCCCTTCCCAGGGAGATTCAAGTGCCCCCCTTGAGTGCTCCTTGTTACTTAATCAAGCAGTAGAGATAAATGTTAGGTTGCTTTAAACGAAACTCCTTACACTCCACAGTCAACATTTTCCTGCATTTCTATCATTTATTCTTCTCCTGCTTTTTATTTAAATACAATAAAGTTGAAAGTCATCATAAATGGTTGAGAGTTTTTTCTTTTGGTGTGTTAAAGGTGATGCTCCAAGGCCTTTCTTACACTGTATCTTATTAGATATTTGCAATCATCCTTAATCATATTTTTCCTACTTGAAGTTTGTCTTTTCTCTCCATCTGCTTTTAAATTGCTTTTATTATTTCTGCCTTTTAGGTTTTATACACTGAAATTTGCTTCACCAAACCTTATCTTGATGTCCTAACCCCTAATGAGAAAGGATTGTTTGCCCTCCTAAGAAGAGACAGAGTGGGATTTGGTACTTGGCTCAGTGACTGAAATGTTTGCTGCACAAGCTTGAGACATGAAGTTCAAATCTCCAGAACTCCTGTAAGTACCAGGTCAACTTTTGATGTCTGTAATTCCAGTGCCTAGGAAATTGAGACAGGGAATCAATGAAGCAAGATGGCTAGTTGGCCTAACTTTATCACCACGCCCTGTTTAGCTGAGAGATTCTGCCTCAATAAATAAAGTGGAGAGCTAGTGAGGAAAACTCCTGATGTCAGCCTTGGCACTCCACACACATGTGTGTACATGTATGTGTGTACTCCCACACATGGGAACAACTATATACACATGCAATACACACCACTAACACTTATTTTAAAAGGAAAAGAAAAGAAGAGGATATAACACTCTCTATTCACGCAGCTCCATCCATATGAAGACATGGAAACTGGCTGTCTGCTGCTCAAGGAAAGTGTCCCCACTAGACAGTGACTCCACTAGTCGCAGATTTCCAAAGAAAACAAATTAAATCTATTTAAACCTCTCAGACTTTGATATCTTCTTTGAGCAGCCTAAGCAGAGTAAGACATTAGCAATCTGCTTCTGTTATTAATTGATAGAATGGTTTTCATTCTCTGTATATTTGGAGCTCATTGAGCCTCTGGGAAATGTAAATTTATCATTTTCTTTAAATGTATAATATGTTTTGCCATTCAGCTGGTCCTGACAATTAAGAGTCTTCAGAGAGACATAACTGATACGTAGAGAAGAGAGTGGATGATTTAAGTACAATAGTGACATAGATATATGTAGGAGAACAGCTTCTGTATGGGAATGGCTACATAGCTGTGGGGCACTGGTCCCTTGATATGTTGTCTACAATCCGGAGAAGAAGGACAATAGTGTCAGTTTTGAACCTGAGAATGGAGCCTGAGAACCCCGAGGACCCCGAGGATGCTGAGGACACCGAGGGCTTTTGTTTCAAGTTTTACAGCCCATGACTAGAGAAAACACAATCCCAATGTCCACAATGTCCAAGAGTCCAAGAGCAGGAGAAGATATTCCAGCTATGAGGGAGAGAAAGATAGAGATAGAGAAAGAGATAAAGAGAGACAGAGACAGAGAGAGGGGAGACTGGTAGAGGAGGTTCTTCTCTATTTGTGTTGCTTTCATTGGTTGAATAAAGTGGCTGCCTTGGCCTTTTGATAGGGCAGCCCTTAGGTAGATGGGAAAGACAGAACTGGATGCTGGGAGAAAGAAGGCAGGCAGAGAGAGCCACCATGGAACCAGCTTACAGGTCAGACATGCTGAATCTCTCCCGATAAGCCACAGTCACATCATGATACAGAGATTTAATAGAAATGGGTTGAATCATGATGTGAGAGTTAGCCAATAAGAGGCTAGAAATAATGGGCTAGGCAGTAATTTAATTAATACAGATTTCCATGTGATTATTTTGGGAATAACCTAAGCCGGCGGCCAGGCAGGGCGCAGCTCACTCCTCATACTACAGGAGACATATAGGAAGATAGTTATATAAAGAGAGGGAAGGTATATATGAGAATCTTTCTTCTGTGGTTTTTTTTTGTTCTGTTGAAGCCTTTAGTGAATTGGATGGATAGATGGTACCCACACATCATGTTGGACAACAGTATATCTTTTTTTACTTAGTCTGCTAACATAAATGTCAATCTCTCCTAGATACATTTTCATAGACATATTCAGAACTGATATAGTGCTAATGAAATCAAATTGTACCTAATTAACCTTTATAGTTAATAAACTTTTAAGGTTGCTTTGGCACTTTTCTAGTTTATTATTGTCCTTTTATTTGTTTTCTGTGTGTGTGTGTGTGTGTGTGTGTGTGTGTGTACATCATGACAGCATGCATATGGAGGTGAGAGAACAACTTCTGGAGTTAGCCCTATCCTTCGGCTATGTGGGTGCCTGGGATGGAACTTAGATAATCAGGTTTAGTGACAAGTCTGTTTATCCACTGAGCCGTCTTGCTCACTTCAGTACCATTTCCTTAAATGTTGCTCTTAAGACCCAGATGAATTTAACCTTGCAATTAATATTTCAATTATGTAATTCTGAGAGCTGTGGAAATAGACCAGTCTATAAAGTGCCTGTGCGGTTCAATTTTTTAATTCTAGATTTTTCTTATGTAACATAGTAGCTAGTTCCCCTATATGGTTGTTGGGTGTCACAGGTCTAAATTGAGATGGGTCTTAAATAAAAATACCTTTAAAATAATTTCTTACATCTGTTAACATTTGAATGTATTTTACATATAATGTTATATTTCCTTCCACCCTTTCTTTAGTGTTGAATGAGTGTGTTAAAAATAAAAAAAAATTAAACTGTGGTTTGCATTATATTTCTATTGGGTGGTGGCTTTCAGAACAGTTTGGAAATAACTTGAAAACATCTGTTCTTCATCCTAGGATGGAAGTCTGCACTTGGAGTAGAGAAAATGTTTGACAATGCAAAGATGACTTGAGTTGTCAGCTGTCTAAGAAGACATCCAGTGGCTTTCACAGTAACCTTGCCACTTTCCCATGGCTCTTATTTTCGGCCCCTTTAACCAGGCAATCTTCGTCTAGCCGTGCACCTTCTGTGCCATGTCAATCTAAATACCCCCGCTAGGAGAGTGCTTCACCAAGTGTGGTCTCTGCTGCAGCAACAACAGAATTATCTGGGGATTTGTGAGACGTGGGAATTCTAACACAGAGGAGATTCAGAAACTGCTCAGGTAAGGCCTGGACCTCCCACTGTATAATTGTGATTCATACCAATGCTTTAAGGAGCCTCTTCTAGGAACTGGTGTTCAAAATACCTCGCACTTGTTCTCCCTGAGTTCCTCATTTCTGTTAGCCTTTCCTCCTATTACCAAGGCAACCCATCCTGGCTCTTACACTCAGACTCCACCCACAGCAAGTCATCAGGTCTAACCAGTCCGCCCTCCAAAGTCCTTAGCTTGAACTGGGTTACTCTTACTTAGTGTTTCTGTTGTCTTCCTCTTTACTCTCATTTTGCTTCTTTCTGGTTAAACTGAACTTTTTTCTTCAATACTCCCCTTAAAGATCCATCTTCTGTTTTCCTCGCAAATTCCTGTCTACTGATAAGAAACTGTGCTTCCACTCTTCAGAACCCACTGGAACACCCTTCCTGAAGCTATGCTGAAATGCTGCTTCTGGGTTGGTCTGCATCTCCCCACCCCCACACATCCTATTTTGCCAAGTTAAAGAAAAATACCTACCTCTTTTGAGTTACAATTTACTTCTCCCTCTTTTTATCAGAGTGGATGCTTTAACGAGTTTCTTGAAGGAAGGATTCAGGTCTGAATGATGGTGTTATTCTTGTTTGCAATTGAGAAAGATAAACTAATACTTCCCCCACAGAGCCCATTGACCTAGAGATTTTACACTTTCTCTTCTGCCTCAAATATCCCACTCCCAGCATCCTTCTGGACCTTTTCTTCAATTGTTTTTAGTCTCTTTTCAAGCATCAGCTGTTACCTAGATAAATCTTACCCCTATACCTCTCTTTAAAAAGAGTTTTCTTCTATTTTCCCCATGCTACTTATTTCTTCCAGGTTTGTATTTTTTCAAGTAATCAGAAACACAATTATTTATGTGTGCATTTATGTACTGAATGAATGGGAAACATCCTTGCTTCGTGAGCTTCGATTATATATTTAGTGTATGGACAAATAGACTTAACTATTAAACGTTGAGGGAACAAGAGGGGTGATGAAAATACACCACATGCCATAGCATCTTGTACATCACGACACATAATAACTGAAAACCATTATTGTTGCCGTTATCATTTTCTTGAAGACTGTTTTAAGATTCCTGCTCTTTTTCTCTGACATACTTCATCAGGTACGATAACTTTGGATAATGAGTTTTTGCTCATCAAAAAGAAAAAGAAAAAAAAGGAAATCAAGGCTGGATGCATAGCATCAGTCAGTACATGGCACAACCTAGCTGGATTTTAGGGTCTTGATCTGTAAACAAGGGAATGAAAACCTACTACATTCTTTTGACTCCAGTGTCTGATTAGGGATGCTCTCAACAGAATAGGTTCCTCTTGGTGACTCATTCCCCCTCTGAAACTTTACAATATCCTCAGAGAGATACAGTCATGTGCTTCTCGGAGCTGATGTTTACCAAAAGGCTCTAAATAGCCTCTTTCCTTTCTCTATAAAAATACATAAGTATAATTGTCTCCATTTCCTCCTGACTGAACACAGCTCTTTCTGTTTTTCTGACCCCCACCCCCAATGTATTCTCATGAACTGACTTTTTATAGACCACAGAAATCTTGGTATTGCTATGCATTGTGCTTCGGTGTTTCTGTCACACTGTGTGACAATTGGGGACTGTCATCTGCATTCTATATTAGGGATTCCAAGTGGGTTAACAAAGCCAGTTGTTCTCAGAGCGAGGCTAACATTCTTTCTCCACTCAGCCTCGCTCTGTGCCCATCTCACGGGCAAGCGGGTACTCCTCCTTGCTGAAATTTCAGTGAACTTTATTGCCAGCCCCTGCAGATTCTGCAGTCTGCCTATCTGACCGAAAACGGCTTGTCAGTTTTCTTGTGCCGTGCCATGGTTTCATCACATAGACGGTAGCTTGGTTGTTTGGGATGTGACCTTTCATTTGGATTTCCAGAAATGTCAGTAATGAGATCTGAGTTGTAATTGATTTGACCTGTCTGAGAACAGAAAGCAAGCAAATGGCCATTTCTGACTAAAAGGAGATTTTCTTCTTGGAATACCTGTAATTCTAAGATTATAGATGTCACCTTAGATGGACACAGAGGGCCAGAGCAGCATGTCCGGAGGCTTTTATGAGTCAGAATAGTGACAGAAAACTGTAGAGAGGGTTCGCCAAACAATTCTTTGATTCTCATTTGACATCCCTATGAGCCGGTGAGATTGATCCTACAGGACAAGACTTACATCACAAAAGATTTCCATCCTATTCCATTGGCATATCTGATACTGTTCTCTGCTTTAAAGATATTAATACATTAACCACATGTATATGTACAAATATATTTATGCTTAATAATATACCTGGTCAAAATATTCAGATAAAAGTCACTTAACATACTTAAGTGCTCTATTTTCTCTCAAGAACAAACCATTTTGGATTTTTTTTATCTTTTCTTCACTTTTGTCTGCTTTGGAGCTGTTCCATTTGACTTGAAGCACTCTCTCTTGGAGGAAGCAGAGAAGCTCACATTGCAGATGGAGGCTCATTAAGTTCAGAATATCTCAAGATCCACAAGTTCCCTCCCCTGTGTTCGACATCAGATAGTAATTAGTTCAGAGAGGAGGCTCTCCGGGCAGCACAGCTTCCTGTGAACCGTTGAAGGCAAGAACCTATGTGAGCTGTCATCCATGTCTGGAGGGGCCTTTTGGTAATATGGCTGACTCAGCCATGGGTCCTTTGGTGATGCGGCTGATGCAGCGATGGGTCCTTAAGTCATCCTGGATCCTTGAAATAGCTCAATAGCCTCACTGGCTCTCTCATCTGTACTAGGATTAGTTCCTAAGCCTGTCCATTTGTGTCCTGTCTGGGATGAATAGGCATTTGTTCCTGTCTCCCAGGAAAGGCCACACAACACAATCTTGTAAACTCATTTCCAGTGGCATCCATTACTGTACACATGTTGGCATTTAGAAAATCCACATGGAATTTCATCAAGTATAGTTTTTTCCACTTAGAATTTTCTAACTTGCAGTTCTTTCAGCCATATCTAAATTTCTGAGGTTGAAATTTGCCTCTGTAAATTTTCAGATGTTTGGTTTATTTTACTTATTACATTTATTTTGGGTATGCGTGTGTATGTGTCTGTGTATGCGTGTGTACAAACCCAAACTCACAGACATATGTGTGTCCATGTCATAACAAATGTGTAGAGATCAAAGGATAAATTTGGGGACTCAGTTCCATTCTGCCACCATGTAGGTCTTAGGGACTGGAGTCAGGTCATCAGGCTTGAGGGTAAGCTTCCAAGTCAAATTGACCATTTGACTGTCCTGCAATCTTTACTTTTTCTAAAAATCTTTTATGATAAAATGTATAAGTTCATCTAGATGTTTATATTTTATTATATGGTATCTGCATTAAATATACTTTGGATCCAAAAAAATTCATTATGAAGCAGATAAGGGACCACTTTTGCTTGCTTCTTTAGTAAGTTTGGTAGAATATTAATGAGTTGTTTTCTCTATATATTTCACAATTGGGTTATTTAAAGGATTTAACAATTATATTATTAATCAGTTTTTTTTCATGAGAATCTGATCACATTGTATACCACGAATTCATTGTTCTTGATGGAACAAAGAACCAATATGGCCAGAGTTGTGTAAGTGCAGATACAACTGCACCTTAGACTTTGCAATGTTCGTTTTTGGTGTAATTGTCTTTGGAGCTCATGGACATTAACTCAACACGTATTTATTGAGCATTGTCTATGTTAATACTTCACTTTCAACTCATGTTTGTGGAAGACCTCATAGGTGATTGGGAAGACAATGCAATGTCAATCCTTTTAACATCTGGTGAATGGTATAAAGAAAAGGCTGGGTGCAAGGGCTGTGAAGCCTGACATAACCTAGTGGCCAGAGAGGATTTTCTAAAAGAAGGATATCTGACTGAGCCTGACTGATAAAGAATAGCTACCCAGAAGACAAGAAAGGGAGGAGTGATAGAAGGTATGGAATGATCAATAGATAGAACATTCCAGGAAGTTCTATTCCCAAGTCATGGAGTGAGTGGAAATCTTGTCAAGGGCTGAGCTTGGAGAAAAGGGACAACTGAGATCATGGAAGGTTACATTAATTATGATAAACTTTGACATCTGCTTACTAGGTGAAGTGTGCTGTGATTACCATTAATGAATAAAGAAACTGTGTTGGCCTGTTGATAGGGCAGAACTTAGGTAGGCGGGAAGGACTGGACTGAATGCTGGCAGAAAGAAGAGTGGAGTCAGGGAGACGCCATGGAGATGCAGGAGATAGATGTGCTGAACCTTTGCCGGTAAGTCACTGCCACATGCAGATATACAGATTAATAGAAGTGGATTAAACTAATATAAGAGTTAGCCAAGAAGAAGCTAGAGCTAATGGGCCAAGCAGTGTATGAATTAATACAGTTTCTGTGTGGTTATTTTGGTTCTGGGCTGCTGGGGCGAACAAGTGGCCTCCTCCTACAACTAGGTACTGTGAAATGTCATAATTGTTTTTAAAAGAATGAATACTTTAAAAAGAGTGACATAGTAGACTCTAAAACCTATAAAGTAAAAGAGCTGAAAAGTTCAAAGTTGGAAACACAGAATCTAGTGAGGACTGGCTGCTATTGTGAAGTTGATAATGCTGGCCTGGCTTGCATAGCAGAAGGAAAGCTGGATGCAGGTAGACCGATGAGAATGATATTTAGGGAGTAAGACAAATTAGGTGGCTGAGAAGATGAAAATCTCTAGGAATATCTTCATTTAGAATAATATTTACACATTGAGAGGGACTTGCTTTTGCTTCTCACTGAGGCAAAAGCTTGTATTTAGTAGTAGATAATACCATGTGTGGTTTACATAAGCATCTCTTGGGTTCTCAGTAAAGTCTTTGAATTCACTTATCATTTTTCTAACTTAATGTCACTTTATCACAGCTGCCTTTAACTATGTGCTGCCACCCTTTAAGTTAAACTTTTGTGGGCAGGAGAGAAGAAAGGAAGAGATGGGAGAATTTGTTCCTGAACTTCAACCTAGATTCTTAAAATAGAGCAAAGATTCAGAAACCATCCTAAGTTAGACAAAATCAGAAACTTAATCCTTTCTTCTCATCAGAGAACATATGGACTATCTTAAACAGTATTGTCCATTCCAGTTTTATATCTTACAAACCAAGTCAAGCGTTTAGCAAGGATTAGGAGGAGCAGTGAAATTTTGCAATACAGACATTTGAACTCATCATTGTGAGACCATAATGAATTCATTTGTCTGCCGAATCTGTTGAGCTGTGAAAGGGAGCTGCCCAAGTCTTCTTCACACAGATATCTGAGAGGGAACCATTTGCTTGCCATGTAGTCAGAGCAGAGTCTCCAGTTTTCAGCGGACGTTCTAGCCTTACTGTAGAAAGAGAGTGAGAAAATAAACAGCGCATATAAACCATGGTTTTAAATAGTGATTTTTTTCATGCTGTATTCAGTGACTCATACCTGTAAGCTTAGTCTTGGAGAAGCTAAAACAGGAGTATCATAAATTCGAGGCATTCCTGCTATATATAATGACACTCTCCAAAAAGAGAGTATAGATTTAGAGATAAAATGGCTACTCATTCTCATGAAAAAGAGAAGAAAAGGTGGGAGAGAGTTGAAGGAGCTGGCCAGATGGTTCAATGGTTAAGCACATGGTGCTTTTCCAGAGGCCTTGAGTTCAGTTCCAATCACCACAGCAGAGGGCTCACAACTGTCTGTAACTCCAGCTATGTAGGTACCACACTCATGGGCACATACCTGCAAACACATAATTTAAACAAATAACAAAAATCAATCTGAAAAAAAACCCACCCTGGCTCTTTTTTTTTTTTTTTTTGGCGGTTTCTCATTCTGTTTAATTTACAGACACCACGAGCATTGTTAGTTAGCAAAACACTTGACCATTTAGCCAGGAAATACAATTTAGCATGCTAAAGGAAATACAATATATGATTCAAAACCATGAGTTAACATTGGGTGAAATGTTAACTCTAGTATCATTTCCCCCTACTTCGTTGATAGGAAAAGCACGTGACTGCCCTATTCCTGGTGAAGTAGATCCTCTTAGATCTAAAGCTCTAACTTCCCACTGAAAGTAACTACACACTTCCTGGGACGTGATTAAAAAAGACAGTTGCCAAAGACTTGGGATAGTAAATTTAGCAATGGAAAAAGTCTGGAGGTCATGAGTTTTGATGCCCACCTTACTAGACCTGGATGGAGGTGGGTGGTCCTTGGACTTCCCACAGGGCAGAGAACCCTGATTGCTCTTTGGGCTGACGAGGGAGGGGGACTTGATTGGGGGAGGGGGAGGGAAAGGGGAGGCGGTGGTGGGGAAGAGACAGAAATCTTTAATTAATAAATAAATAAATATATTTTTAAAAAAGGAAAAAAAAACTCACCAGAGCTGTAACATCTTCCAAAACTCATGACCACCCTGGCTCTTTTATGAATGTATCAGATCATTATCTTAATACCTCGTTCATAATCTTTACATTTTGTTCCTTTAACACTAAGTCTCCATGTAGGTTTAAAAGAGGGTATTGATTGGCATTCACATAATATTTCAATCTCTCACCCATAGGACGGTCCCTCTAAAGTTTCATATAGAGGTCTCTGTCGAATTAGAAACAAAGTACAAAGCCTTCTCTATGCCTCTGACTCATTTCAGTGGAGGTCCTCGAAACGCTGGCCGAGTATCCTTCTCCAGGGCTTTTATTAAGGGGAATAAGTGCTCTGACTCAGGATAAACAGAGAGTTGGATATCGAAGGGAAGAATTAGATCCAGGGAAATCAGAGAAAACACTGTGAGAAAAGAAGCTGTAGTGTACTGGCTGACAGTTTTCCAAGCTGCTTTTGGTTTTAAACACATAAAACACAACTTATTTTTTTTTTTTTTAATATGTAGGTGTTGGGAAGCATTTCCTCCCCGGGTGGGGGCAATTGGCTTCTATTTGCTCCCTCCAGAGCTGTGAACTCCCTCTAACTTGGAGACTAGTCTCCTCTCGCTACATATCATTTCCAAACTTCTGGAAAAATGAGGTGTCAGACACCAACATGATTTTAATTTGGCAAACAGTTTGGGAAACTGATTGCTTTGAACATCTCTGTCCTGAACAGCGCAAATTGAGCACCACAGGAATGACTATTCATTTTAGAACAGGAAATCTAACCAATAGCTCTGAAAATATTTTTGAAGTTCTTAACCTGGCCAAAATTGGTGTCTGTTCCCCTTCATGTCATCCTGGACATATTGCTCCATGAAACTGCGTCTGTTTTCCATTTTAGTTCTGATATATACCTACAAACATTGACCTCTTCCTTCCTTCCTTCCTTCCTTCCTTCCTTCCTTCCTTCCTTCCTTCCTTCCTTCCTTCCTTCTTCTCCTTTCCTTTCTTTCTTTCTTTCTTTCTTTCTTTCTTTCTTTCTTTCTTTCTTTCTTTTTCTTTCTTTCTTACCTTCCTTCCCCTCGTCTCTCTGTCTTTTCTCTCTCTCTCTCTCTCTCTCTCTCTCTCTCTCTCTCTCTCTTTCTCTTGACTTTCCCCTTTTTCCCCCTGTGGCTTACTCAATGAACAATCTATTCCTTCTGGATACGAATGAGGGCAAATGATATTTCTAAGACAAAGAGTCTGCAAATGAAAAGAGAGCCTTTGGAATGCTAGGGAAAACAGGCATGCTTATAAAAGAATGCAATTTGGGGCAAAGAGGACAGATTCATGATGTAGTCATAGCTTTATAGCTGGGGATTTTCAGATCTTCAAAACCAAGTAAATTTGACTTGGATGCTTTTTCTTGAGTTTTGTGAGCTTCTGAGAAGCAATTTGTGCTGTTTCTCGGGGATCTACAGCTTGGACTTTCACCTTTGGAATTTATTATCCCAGATTTTCAGCCTATAGGTTTTGTTTATCTCTTTTGTGATGTCTTTCAGAAGTGCATGCAACCTCTCTTTTTTTTCTACAGCAATTCTATTCACAACAGGCCTTCATATACACAGCACATTTTGCTAAATGTAACAAACTTTGATTTTAGGAGCTGAATGGATAGTGCTATTTTTGTTTATAAAGATCTAGTGAGGGTCTGGAGAGATGGCTCAGTGGTTAAGAGCACTGTCTGCTCTTCCAGATGTCCTGAGTTCAATTCCCAGCAACCACATGGTGGTTCTCGGCCATCTGTAATGAGATCTGGCGCCCTCCTCTGGTGAGTGGGTATACATGGAGGCAGAAAGTTGTACATAATAAATAAATAAATCTTTTTTTTTTAAAGATCTAGTGAAACTTGTATATATCTTCTCCATCTTTTCTGCATTCTCCCATCCTCTCCTACTTTTGACTCTTTTATATAAGATAGAAAACCGCAATCTATTTTAGCCATGATGAGGCATTATTCTTATGTTAAGTGCTATTTTTTGTATCAAGCTATTAAGCTAAAGATTTCTAATTAGTCTTTTGATGTGATATTCCTAGTTCAGATGTTTTGTAAAAGACAGGGTAGGAAGTAGGTTTGCAGACTGAAGAATTCATCTGCCTTGGAGGTCAAAGCTGAGACTGTGGAGCTCTGGTAGGTGGAGGTGGGGTAATGACACACATCCTACGAACAGGTGAACAGGGGAGGTGACGTCCCAATGGGACGTGAGGATGGCAGAAAAACAGGTTTCTAACAAGTGTGTTGTAGTGAGAGAGACTAAGCTAGGTTCCGTGGCTGGGCTCGATGTCTTCGTAGGATCCCAGATTCAGAGACGTACAGAAGAGCAGAGGAGCAGGAGGAAGAGTGAAAAGGACCAGACTGCAGTGATGAATTAGAAGATGGCAGATAGAACCGCGAGCCTAAGACATGTGGGCAGTCTCCAGAAACCGGCAAGCACGGGGAAATGCTATCTCCACTGCATCTGGGAGAAAGAAAAGTAATGCTTGAAAAAAATTCAAGGAAGGATGTGTTCATCTGGCTCATGGTTCCAGCAGACACAGTTCGTCACGGCAGGAAAGCTACGGTGAGGAGCAGGAGGAGGCTGGTCACACGGCACCCACGATCTGCCATGAGGGCATCATCCCGGGTACACAGACAAACACATTTGTGTCTTTCTGAAATGTCGGGAACTATTGAAGAACAATAAATTCACAAGGTTTATGGCTTTCGATGATAACAATTTGTTATTTAATTTATCTACTTTAGCAGCCTGGCCAAGGTAGACACACATATACACACACAATTCTCCCTCAGGCCAGCTGCCTGATATGTTCTTGGACCTGGTTTCCCTGGTACATTTTTAACGCACCACGTGCCCCCTACAGTCTTAATTTACCCCAGCGAACCCACTGCTGCCTCTGTTTCTACTCACTCAGCATGCCAATTCTGGCTCCGCTCCGCGGCTGCTCTTATCCTTCTCCTTAAAAATGGGGCATAAAACGGAGTCTCCCAGAGGAGGACACAGCCTTGGGGAAAAAAAAAAAAAAAGCAGTTTTCTACAACATGGAGAAACGTAGAGCAGGGTGTAGTAGCCCGAGTTCAACAGTCCAGAAGCAGAGAACGATGGCCTTATATTTCTCCTTTCGATCCCGTCTCCAACCCCGGTACCACCCACATTTAGGGTGCGCTGTCATGGAGACCAAAGGGCCAGCACTAATGTGTTACCTTGTTTCTTCTGAAGGCCTCTTCTTGGCAGGCAGAGAGCTGACCTCTCAGTGTTTTCTTACATCAGCTCCCCGTCCTCCACGCTTTAATCTCCTCTCCTTAAAGGGATATGAGCAGCTTGTGTCAAGACCCGTCTTAATGTTTAACTTAATAACCTCTTTCAATGCCCTTTCACCAAATACAGTCACTTTGCAAGGGGCTGGAGATTAGGGTGAATAAGACATTGGGATTTATAGGGCTCAATTTAGCTTAAAATAATGGGTAACTGTGGTTCAGGTGCAGGCAATGCAGGTGAGAGGAACAGCTGTAGACCATGCCAGTCAGAAGAACAGATAGGTGAACTCAGGCCGAGGCTCCCTGCTAGACTAGAGACCACACAGGCTGCCAGAACTCCAGATAGGTGGCCCACCCTGGGACTTCCTCCACTCTCTCCATTCCATGCCCCCCCAACACTATCCCCAAACCACACTCCCCTCCTTATCACTGTGTCGTGTCGTCGTCGTGTCCCCCCCCCCCCCCCCCCCCNGCGCCCCCCCCCCCCCCCCCGCCCAATTCAGGAGGAGAACCCATGCTGGACCAGAGGCCTTGTTTGTTGCTGGAAGCCGAGCCTCCAGTTTGGATGGATACTGACTGCTAGTTGCCAGAAATCCAGATCACAAAGACCAGAAGACCAAAGGAGAAGCAGAAACCAAGAAAGAAACACACGTTTAAAAGGGACAAACTCAGAAATGAGCACCTAGACCTATAATCACCCCAAATTCAGATGCCTAGATGCCAGTATAAGACACAGTCAACACTAACCCAGGGCAATATGTCACCACCACAGCCCAGCTATCCTACTACAGCAAACCCGGAAAATTCTAACACTGGTAAAGCACAAGAAAATGACCTTAGAACCAGCTTTATGAAGATGATAGAGGTCCTTAGAGAAGACATGAATAAATCTTTTAATTAAAGCCAGGGAAACACAAATTGGAGGAGATTAATATATCCCTTAAAGAAGCCTAGAAAAAAACAGCAGTTGAAGGAAACAAATAAATGGACAAGACCTGAAAATGGAAATAGACGCAATAAAGAATACGCAAATCGAGGCAATTCTGAAAGTGGGAATTCTAGGTAAGTGTTTTAGTTAGGTTTCTATTGCTGTGAAGAGACACCATGATGATGAAAATGCTCATAGGGGAAACATTTAATTGTGTCTCGCATACAGGTCAGAAGTCCAGTCCACCATGGTAGGGAGCATGGTGGCCTGCAGGCAGGCATAACACTGTAGAAACAGCTGAGTGTCCTACATCTTGCAGGCAACAGGAAGTCACTGGCTGTCACAGCAAGAGAAGCTTGAGAAAAAGACTTCAAAACCCACCCCCACAGGGACAGGCTTCCAACAGAAGGTGTGGCCCAGGTTAAAGGTGTGCCCTTCAGTCTCAAGGCCTGGATTAAAGGAAGGTGTCGTCCAGCTTTTCCCAACAACACCATGCTTTCCTCAACAAGGTCACACCTCCCGGTAGTGCACTCCCTAGGAGTTTTTGGGGGCCAAATATATTCAAACTTCCACAGTAAACCAACAGGCACGAGAGATGCAAGCATCACCAACAGAATACAAAAGATGGAAGAAAGAATCTCAGGCACGGAAGATCCGATAGAAGAAAGATATACATCATTCAAAGATAATGTTAAATCTAAAAAAAATTCTAACACAAAATATACCGGAAATCTGGGCAGCTGTGAAAAAGACCAAAACCTAAGAATAATAGCAATATAAGAAGCAGAATAATCTCAGCTCAAAGGCCCAGAAAAATATTTTTAACAAAATCATAGAAGAAAATTTTCCCAAAGAAGGACATGCCTATAAAGATACAAGAAGCTTACAGAACACCAATAGATTGGACCAGAAAAGAAGTTCCCTTGCCACATAATAATCAAAACACTAAACACAGAACAAATAAAGAATATTAAAAGCTGCAAGGGACAAAGGCCAAGTAACATACAAAGGCAGACCTATTAGAATTACACCTGATTTCTCAACAGAGACTCTCCAAGCCAGAAGGGATTTCTCTAGTTTTACCTCTTACTTTGTTTGTTTTACAGTGACTTTGATAGTTTTATTTGGGAGTAACATGTTACTAAAGTTGTAAAATTCTTTTAATTTCTTGAATTGCTGATATAGATCATCCATAAGAAGATATGACACAAATAATCATACTGATTTAGAATTTCATGGGGCTGGAGAGATCGTTCAGTAGTTAGGAGCACTTGCTGCTCTTGCAGAAGACCCAGTTTCAGTTCTCAGTACCCACATGGCAGTTCACAATGCCTGTAGCTATAGTTGTCGAGGATCCGATGCCCTCTTCGGAACTCTGTGGGTACCTTCACACACACTGAGCACATATAGACACACACACACACATGTACACATAAGAATATATTTTAAAATGTCATATATTTACAAGACATGTTATAAATCATACACTGAGACAGTGTTTAATGTGTTTACAAAGAAGTCATAATACATGGCATCTATTGCAAACAAGTAGCAATAAGTAAATAAACAGTAAAACGTTGGGGATCATTTTGAAGCATCCTTAGAGGGCTATGTGGAAAATATTGAGAGACTGTAATCAAAGAAGAAAGAGAATACTAGTTAATCATTAGTAGAATTCTGCATATGTAGATCTGGCAAGCCTTTAACATACAAAGATCCTCCTGTCTCTGCCTCCCCAGTTTGGGGCTTAAAGGTGTGTACCAACATTATCAGGTGGTTTTTTTTTGCATTTTTAAATTTTAGTTTTTAAAAATTTGCCTTTTTCTTATGTTCTCCCTTTGTAACTTTGTGGTTTTTTTTTTCTTATTGCATGGTGGCCATGGAGTCATGCTTCCTTTAATGCCACTAAAAAAAGGTATATGCATTTTTTTATTTGTCTATTTTTCAAAGACCAATTTTTCTCTGAAAATCTTTGGAACCATGTTTATATTCACACCTACTGATGACCCAGAAGCCAACTCTCAGCATTAAAAAATAAGATGGTCCTGCAGGAATGTTATTTGGTGTTAGGTAGGCCTTCTGTTAAAGACACCAAAGGGAAGATTGCTAGATAGTTGGCTGGAAATTGACTTTAATTCATTGTGCTTTCTCTAATGGTTTCTTCACATGCTCTTGTATATAACCTACATAAATATGCTTTATTTAAGCCTCGGGTTAATGTACACCGAGTAGTGGATATATTCAGTCCTACCTGAGAAAACCTGAGAACTGGCAGTTTCTTTTGTCAACTCTTAAAAAAAAAAAAAAACAGATTTTACTCTGTAAAAGTATTTGAAAACATAACGAGAAGGCAGCAGACAGAGATAATTTGCCAACAGAAATGCATGAGTTTAAGGAAATGAGTTAGGAACCCCCTCAAGAACTCACTCATCGCTCTCTTGCCTTCCCCAACCCAGGTGCTCTAACTTCCCATTGACTGATTCCTTCCCAGAACTCCAACCTGGTGAGTTCCAAGCACACAGAACAGCTTGTGCCTTTGACTATGGGCTCTCTGAAATGTACTGTGTGCTTGAGCGGGGTGATGTCATTTCCTGGAGAATTCAAGGAGTCATTTTCTTCTAATTCTTTTTCCAACACTTCCAAAATGAGCAAGGGTTTTCTGCATCATCCTTTACTCTGGGGTTAGCATGACTAAAACATCTGTAACAGCAAAGGAAACCTAAAGCTCAACAAAGCACAGACTCAAAGCCAGGCTCCCAATCCTCGGGACCCAGGATGAGTGAAGTCTGTCATGCGATTCTGTAGCTGGAAGGGCTGTGAGGTGAATTTCAGGTAGCCTTCCCGCTGACATCAGGTCAGGTTGTCAACTCCATCCACACACTTGCTTTAAAGATGGATCAATGAGATCAATAGCATTTATCATGGTACCCACTACTTTATTTGCCTTTCATGCTGGGGGGAAAGTCAGAAACCTGGAAAAATAGGCTTTGCATTTCAAAGGGTCTTACTAAACTCTTGGAAAGAGCCCGCTGCACCCCTTCCCCGCAATCTCCCTTTTGGCAAACTGCAAGTCCTGCAGGGAAGTGGGTGCTTCTGGGGATGGTGAGCGGGGAGCAGCAAGGAGGTGGTTTGGAAAACAGAATAGGATGTGGATTTCAGAACAAAGAAGTGACTGTCTCCACCCACTTCAGAGAAGGAAGTGGTTTAGTGACAAACATCTCAGGTGTGGGAAGGGAGCAGCGATGCCTGCCTTTGATTTTGTAGTGTGAGAATAACAGGCTCCTCATCATTCAGTTGCGCAGACTCCCCCACCCTCTCTCCTCCTTCCTGCCTCCTTCTCCTGCTCTGTAAGCCCAGTCCTTTAGAAGCAAATCTTGCCGCTCCAGCATGTTCTGATGTGCCATTGCTCAGCAATAGTCGGGACCAGGAACACAGCTCATCAGCAATTTAGATATTAATCATAGGTTCTGAACTTGAAATAGATGCCTGAACTCTGAAAAGTCTTGACTTAAATAAATAAAATGTACCTAAGGGATTTCATCTGTAGTTCAAACGTTATCTTGTTCATTTGGTTTCTGAAGATGTGCATCCAATATGTTCTCTGGGGGCGCTTTGCATTTCGGTACTGGGGTTAAAGCAGGATGCGGAGAATACATAAGGTGGTAAGGTACCTCATTATGTAAAGTCTGTGAGCTTCAGAAAAAAGTGCTGCTCTGAAGTTGCTCGGGGTCTTTCCTTCTAAGGCTGGAATTCACACCCATTGATAAAGCAGAAGCTGACTCTCAGCACTGGGAAAGCAAATGGTAGTGTGGGAACTTTATTTAGTGCTAGGTAGGACTCTTATTCACGAGACCAGAAGGGAGAAGGCAAGGTAGCTGGCTAGAAATGCAGATAAAAGACGTTTCCAGAAGGTGGGGGGCAGACACTCAGCTTTTCCTCATGGTTGCTAAGTTATGTAAGAAGCAAGATCACAATCAGAATACTTCCGTGGCAAACACAGAACTAAGTTTAAAGGGGGATGTGAACGGTTCTATAAAGAGTTTTTGACTAAGAGATGAGCAGTCTTGTTTACAGGAGGAGGCCTGAGGGTGGCAATGGCCAAGAGTTCGCTCATCCACTTGTCCAGAACTCGCAAAGCCTGGCTCCAGCCTTTCTCCTAACGTTGATGCAGATTGTTTATGGGCGGTACACTCAACTTACTTTCTGAAGTTTAGAGCTTGACAGATTTATCCAGCAACCCCAGAAGGTTGCTGACTAGGCTCTGAGTTAGTCCTCCTCAACTTCTGGAGCACTGACATTTGAGAGGGGTTGCTTTGGATTAAAGACACCCTGTGTATTATGGAAAGCTTAGCATTATCCTTGGCTTCCCCAAGATGGGAGCTGTTATGAGCGGACACCAGCATAAGGCAAGGGCCCGCTGGGGTTCCACTTTCTTGTGTCCCTCGGGCAAAGAAGAGCAGATAGGAATGGGACAGAGACAGTGCATCATGTTTTACCTGCATTTTACCCTGCATGCTCTTCTAGTTCGGACCTGTATAAAGCAAACGTAGTCGGCACTCTTTCTGCGCATGCTCTTTAACACTCCAGTCTCGGTGGGGATGGGTTTAAACTGTTTTCTTTTTCTGTGTTAATTTTGTCCTCATTTTTTGCCCTCCTGCCACAATGCCAGTACCATTCTCTCCCCATCCCACCAGGTCTTAGCCAAAACAATGGGTCTAGAGTTTCTACGACAATTTTGTAAGAAACCCGTAGACACTTAAAATCTATTGGAGGTTTTAGGGTGTTATGCCTCTTTTTCTGCTGACTTACTGTAATCCCTACAATCTATTTTTGAAGAATCAGAATTCATTGTTTCAAGCCTTTAGATTCCCAGTGACGAAGCACGGAAGAGAATAGAATATTTGCTGCAGTGTTCAATGAGATAGGACAAAATGCACACTGTGCTGATCTTTTTTTATGAGCGGCAAATCTAGTCTCTAAATCAGATATTTATCTTCTTCTCTGTCTTCATGCATTTTAACTTCAGTTACCCTCCCTCGCTTGACACCTTCTCCACCAAATGCTGCCTGCTACCTGCCATCTTGTCTACCTGATATTCGCCCCAATCTGTTCCCGCAGCCCATTTTCAGGCAGGCACCGTTTAACAGTCTCAAATTCTTCAGCCTGCTTTCTCTTTATGTTAGTCATTTTTGGAGAAAAATCTGGATGCCTTCTGAGGGAAAAAAAAAGTTCTTTTTTTTGCTTGTAAGCCACTCTTTTTTGTAGCACGGAACACATTGTATTGCTGACTTATGGGTCTCTTTCCCCGGAGAGCGAGACACTTGAAGACCATGCTGTGGATATGTTTCGCATCACCAAGTGAAGTGGTTACCTTAGGGGTCACACTGCAAATATTATGAAATGGATTGCGGTAAGTTCAGCTGCAATTGAAAAATTCACGGAGACTGTATCATATACTAGAGGCTGCAGCAGAACCTGGCTGGCTTGGTTAGGAGTCACTGTGGCAAACTTGTCTTTCTTTCTCTGCCTTCCCATGAAGCCCAACTCCTCTGCTTGCTCCAGTTCATATGCTCAAGGGCAACGCAGCTTTGGGGGTTAGGGACTGATTTGGTAATTCAGAAGTCAGAATTGCCTAGGTAGAGATAAACTCTATCCAGTTTAGAATGAAAAGTGTATACAAAGCCCGGATCCTTAAATTATAGCTGATTTCAGATTAATACTGCAGAAAAAGAATGAAAAAAATCAAAAGATAAATATTTGCCTCCCTTATCTAAAATACAACTTTTTACATATTTATGTGTGTGTGTGTGCGTGTGTGCATGTGTGTATATTTGTATATGTGTGCCTGTGTTGAAAGGCCAGAAGTTGATGTTGGGTGTGTCCCTCAGCCCCTTGATGAATATACACCTAATTGGTATAGTTTAACCAGTCTGGTATGAGTCCTTAGTCTCTTCCTACCGAACATTGGGCTTTTAGGAAACACACTAGTCTGGCACACACATGAGTCCAGAGAAACAGAACTTGGTCCTCATATTTATTTATAAGGCAAAAGCTTTATTCCCACAGCCGTCTCCCTGGCCATCCAATCTAACATTTTTCAAAGGTTCCTGTAGTGTTCATGAAATAACTGAAGCTCAGAGACTAGTTAAGGACAAAGCCTGTATGTTACTGAAAAGAAACTTAGCGTCTAAGAATAAAATCTGTTAATAGACGCTCAAAGAGATGCAGAGCTCTAGACCTGAGTAAACCTGGCTGCCTTACCTGTAATGTGAGCAGCTAGAATGGCTGACTAATGAAGTATATCTTTGCTCCACATCCCTTGAGATTTCGAGTCAGTGGAGGATGATTTGATTTATAAATAAATCAGCCAACCAACCAAGCAACCAACCAAGCAACCAACCAATAAAAGTTTTCCCCAGAGACTCTGCCATTCCTCCCAAATTAAAAATAAAAAGCCTACTTTCTCATAAAACTTTTCAGGCACGTCCGCTATATACTCTAATAACTGTGTTCTGATCAGGCATCTCTGACTACAGTCGCGCTATGTGGCAAGTTTGAGAGCTATGCTAGCTATCACAGGTGTATCTTCGGAGTAGGGTAACTTGGCAGGAATCTATAAGAGCAAGACAAATACCAGGCATCCTACCTGGACCGAATACAAATGGAAAAAGGAGAAAGCCAGCTGAGTGCTAAGGTTCCTGGCCGCCGGTGTGCTGGGATAAGAGAAAGGCACTGCTATTGGGTCCTACTGCCTTGGCGCCATAGTCTGCCGTTCCACTCCTGACCACTGTGCCTATGTAATGATTGCCTGCGCGAGGTGGATCCCATGGTGGAGGACAAACATGCCTTCAGACAGTGCTTGCATGGGAAAGAAGTTTATTGGGAAGGGGAGGGAGGGAGAGAGAGAAAGAGAGACAGAATATTCGGCCACCTCAGAGACAGGGCAGAAAGAAAGCGGGTTGATAGACTGTGCTGTGATCCCAAAACCTTTTACTCCTTGAAGTTGTTTCTTGTCAGGCTTTCGGCCACAGCCACATGAAAAGTAACGGATGTAGTTATCAAGGGCTCAGAGCCATAATTTTTGTCCTCCACAGAGAAAGAACATTTCCAGTTGAGGGAAAGCCCGTATCAGAGGTTCATCAGGTATGGCCTATCATACAACAGAGGATCATGTTCCATTACATACCACTGCCGTAGGGAGCATGCCCCAAATCAGGTGTCTATTCTACTCTTACAGATTGCCACTTAGAAATAGGGACGCTGAGCCCAGAGCTTGGTACGTTTAGCCAGCCATCCCAATAGTTCCAAAGCAGGTGGTTGTCTTGGACAGATCCGGTCTAGACGTTGGGTTGATTCTTGCTTCTCCTCCTTGGCGCAGGCCCTTCAAATTAGACCCATTTACATTTTTTTCATCTGCTCCTATTTTGATGAAGCCAGTTTTAGAATAATAATTTACTTCGAGCATGTACTTACTGTTATTCAAAATAGGATCGTTTGGCAAAGTGGAAATGATTTTGAGAAGAGGGAACATAAAAAGCTTTTGGAGAGAAAGCCAGATCATAGGATGGACTCTGAAGCAGCAGGAATAGATACGACTCTGAGGCAATGGAGGACTGTAGCCAATGGTGGCTGTGAGGAAGTGACTGAGGGAGGCTTGGGAGCCAAGGGGAAAGGAGACAGCAATGTGCTCTCCTCAGGAGTGAGATCAAGTGTTTGTTCTGCTAAAAAGCCTTGTGACACAGGGGGAGCCAGGTGCCCGGGACTTGGGGCCTGCTCAACACAGGCCTTTATTCACTTAAGCAGAAACCAGGCCAGCTGGATTCTGGTTTCCAAGCCGGGAAGGAACATCCAGGGGGAAAAAAAAAAAGCTGCCTGGATTTACAGGAAATCGAAAAGCCTTTGCGTTGGCATGTTTGGATCTTCGGTCAGAAAAGCTGAGTGGCAGATATGTGTTCCTCATTATTAGAGGCATGCAGGGTGTTTAATGATCCAGGAAAGAGCCTTGGGCCAGCACACGAGGTGTGACAAATATTTGGAAGGAGCCACGTACAGACTGAGAGAGATGTTTGCCTCTCCTTTTCCGTGATAATAGTTTTAGTAAAACAAACAAATATGCAGATGCATATAAATTGACAGTTGGCTAAAATATGCCAAGAAATATAAAGACTAGGGCAAAGGCCGAAGAATGAATACGTCTGCAGACTGTTCTAACAAGAACAATATTTGAATGCATGGTCACCCTAGACAATGAGGACTAATTCCTATTAACACAATTAAAAGAAATAAATAACAGAGGCTGCAAACACTCGCAGTCCCAGTCATCCCTTTGTAATACCCACTTAAAAAGGAAAATCTCTAGTTACTGTTGGTAAATCTCTAGTAACTTTTAGTACCTTGCCTTGGTCTCCGCTGTCTGTAGATCGCCATCTGGTGGTCACTACTGACGCTGCACTTCTTTTTCAAGCCTGCATAAAGTCCATCTGGGGTTCTTGGAAGAAAGACTGCCCTGGGTCTTATTTCCAGAACAAGCCAGTTGTTTTCAAATACTCTTAGCAATGGCCTCTTTCCTTAAACAGCATCTCACTCAGAATCTCAGTTCATACAACAGGAGGGAGAAAGAGAGAGAGAGCGAGGGAGAGTGACTAGATATTCACCTGTTTTCCAACTGGATGCAGCTCCTGGGCACGGCTGGGCAAGCCATGGGTTGAAATACAGGGACAATAGACTGGTGCTGGTCATCTTAACAGACATATTTTTTTTTCTGAAGGAGCTGTCTTCACAGAAGCATGACTTCATCAGAACTCTTTGGTTGAAATGAGCAGAAACCAAACTCTAGCTATTTAAGGAATATGATCTTTTGGTTGCAGATCTTGATAATGCGAGAGTATGTTCTGAAGGAGAATATGTGTAAGGACTTAAAGCGTGCATCATTTTGCCTTTGGCCATTTTTTTGTCCTTCCACCACACCCTTCCTGGTGCAAGGAAAAGGACATTCTGGTTCAACCCTTCACTGCATGGGATCCTGGGTGATAGTCTCACCGAGGCATGAGCAGTGCTCTCTGTGGAAGAAAAGTCAACCTCCTTATCCCTTTTAATTATTGGAATGAATAGATAATATAGAGTTAGAGTGAGCACAGAGGTGACTGGGGATCCAGAAGTCAACATGACTGCTAGATCTGCAGCTCCATTTCTGGGCTCTTGGAACTGCCTTCTTCATCATTTCTGCTTGGTCTCTTAGATGACGTCACATGTGCTAAGATAGCTGTGGGGGACCCTCAGGCAGGATGCTCTTCATTCAAATCACCTAGCCGAAGCCCGAGGCTGGGGCTTCTCTTTAACTAGATCAACCCAGGGAACACACAAATGTCTGAGATGACCCTCGTGGGAAAGACTGGAACATGGCTGGCTGATATGAAGAGCTCAGTGGATGTATTAGTTATGAGCTGGGAGGAAAGGAAGGACTGGGCTGTTCTTACTGTAGCGAGAAAGCCAACTTCACACAAGAACAGAAGCCATTCATGTTTGTGGGAAAAGCAAAAATGCCAGAAAAAAATGTATTTACGAAGATTTCTTATTCCTGTTTTGTGAGCAAGGGGAACAAAGCCTGGAGCCGGTGTGTAATTTCCAACCAAAATCCAAAACCAAGTAACCACAAAGTCCCAAAACAAACCAACAAAACCCTCAAAGATTGCAACCCAGATCGATTTGGTCATAAACTTTGAAATTACTTCATGTGTGACCCAAAGAAGTCACACCCTGTGATAGCAGCCATTCTTACTGCCCATTCCGGATCAAGACTGACTTTCTCTCTTTCAAAGACTTACAGGAGCCTTGCCTTGAGCTCCTCAAATGGGAGACAGTTTTAGGAACAGGTTACATTCACTGCTTTTGAGGAGAGTCCCTGAGTGCAGGAAGCCTTTGATCTAAGCCAGCTTGGAACATATTGCCTGGGTGATGATGCTCGGAACCTGGAGAACAAGTTTTCAGCACAATCTCGGAGGAGAGAGCTTTAGCAAAGGGAAGAGTCTAGAGAATTGATGTACAATATTAGCGAGACTCCCCAGTATTCTAAAGGGATGTCTAAATTGGCAGAGTAGCAAGAGAGACCTTCCAGACAAACAACAGCTTTCAGGCTTCCTTTTTTTTTTTTTTTTTTTTTTTNTTTTTTTTTTTTTTTTTTTTTTTTTTTTTTTTTTTTTTTTTTTTTTTTTTTCAGGGAAAGAGTTTCAAGTGTCCCTCAGAAGAAGCTGCCATCCTCCAAACCCCAGGGAGCAGTTCAGTGCAAGTGTGGCTGCCTGGGGCTTCTCCCTCTATCCTTGATGGCAGGATTTGCCCTTCAGGCTCCTGAGTTTCCTGGGGGTTATCTCTGCATAATGACTCTGTGATCCAAATAGCTGATTAGAGACCCTGCAGTCCTCTCTTTGTCAACATGTTACGCTTGCTGCTGCCAAGCACAACAGCTTTTTTAAATTATTAAAATGTTCGTCATGGTAGCATTTAAAGTGAATTTCAGGGCTGTGATAGTCACATTGTGAGAAAGGCATATGTGTTTACATGGGAAAGTGTTACCCCTAGTGACTTCTCCTTTGTCCCAAAGATTCTTTCTAAGGACAACTAACTGTAAAGCTGCACCAAAGATCACAATGACTATGTCTCTGTGGACTGATGAGAACATTATTTCTCTCTCTCTCTCTCTCTCTCTCTCTCTCTCTCTCTCTCTCTCTCTCTCTCTTTCTCTCCCTCTCTTCCTCTCTCTGTATGTGTGTGTGCGCCCGCGTGTGTGTAGAGGAGCCACTAACCCCATTCTTATCATTTCATGTCCACTTTCTTTTGTCAATTCCAGAGTCATCCAATGCAAAATCAGCTCAGCATATGCTATGGATGATTTGAATGTGATGCCCCAAAGTTCATCTGGTAGCATTCCATTCTGTAAGGATTCGAAGGCCGGGGATTTTGGGAAGCAGGGTTAGTATCTTTATGGGAGACCCCAGAGAGATCTCTTATGTCTCTGTCATGTAACATTAGAGTGAAAAGATGGGCAAAGTGGTCGTCATCAGGCACAGACTCTGCCAAGGACTTGACTTTTAACTGCCTCTAGAACTATGAGTGGTAAACTTCTGTTATATAGGAATGTACCCAATCTGTTTATTTTGATAGTTTGTGATGGCAGCCCAAACTGAGGAACACAGTAAATATTATTGGTATCTGAAGCCTTTGTAATCAAATTTCAGTAATTTGAGAGTGTTCTGTTGTCAGAATAATACCCAAAACTCATTATAAACATTATATCTGATATGACCGTATGTATGTGGTCATGTGTATGTGCATATGTGTGTACATGCATACATGTATGTATATACATGTCTGTGGAAGCAGAGGGTGGTATCAGGTACCTTTGTTGATTGTTCTCCACTTGGTTGTTTGGAGAGAATATCTGTCATAGAAACTGTAGCTCAGTGATTCACCGTGACTGGCTGGCCAGGAAGTCCCAGGGATCCTCTTGCTCCCTCAGAACTAGGATTGCAGGCATACACTGCCACACGTGGCTTTTGAAGGGTGTTAACGCAGACCATCTTTGATAAACTGGTATTTTCCTGACTATCCTGTCATGTAGATGGCCATGTATGATTTCTATGAGGAGTCAGAGGGAAATTATTGGGAGAAAATTAAGCAGAAAAGGCACTTTTTTTCCTTTTAAAAGTGTTTTATTTTCTTATGAAGAAATTCTGGCCAAGGTACGTTAATCCAAAGGCAGACAGAGCACTCGTCTTTTCCATGGCTCAACTATTCCACCTGGAGACCCAACACTAACGGCTGGCCATAAATGACTAGCTGATGCTTCTGTATTGATTTGTGGTCTACAGCAACCTTGCTTCCTCCCCTCGGTGACATCATTTTCCTGTTCGTTTCCCACAGTTGCATATGTGGGTTTATGGGATGCAAGCTAATCCAACAAATGGAAGAAATTATACCTCGTGTCGGAGAGCTTTCAAGCCCAGAATTTGGAACAAAGGAGCCAATACTTGACACATCCATAAAAAACCAAGAGAGTGATGAGATAATGGGTGAGGATGAGACGAAAGAGTCCTGTTTGCCCAATGTGGAAGTGAGTGCTGTGGGGGTGTTCCTTATCACCCTGGGTCTCCATTCTCCTCAATATGGACTTCTGGGTCAGCGGACACATTGGACTAATGGACAGACGTTTATTCCGCAATGCCCAGAGGGTTGATCAGGATTGGATATCCATCAGTAAGAATGAAGAAGGCTTCTTAGAGGTAATGTGGTGTGGTTTCAATGAACTGTAAAAGAATAAAATTCCAGAAACTAAGATAATTATACTTGTGGAGAGAGATAAAGAACGTTTAGAATGTTCTGTTCGGTCAAAAAGCTTTTACAGCAGAACCGTCTCAAGCTGCCAGCATTTCTGGAGTCACCAACTCCGACAGCTTCCCTCTTCCATGATTCCAGAAGCAGTCTGAAGTATCAGAGGAGTGTCACAGATGTCTCTGGCCTAATGGCTCTTATACAGAAGGAGCCCCCCTTCTTTATTGTCTTTTTCTGCTGCCTGATGCCCCTCTGGAGACTGTTGGCTGAGGTCTTCTGCTGCACTCGCTCCTGGCATTCAAGCACTGTTGAAGCAAAACTCCGGCTTTTTGCAGTGTGTCATTGCTGTTTGATGTATACTCATGACTCAGGGTCCTCAATCATGAGGCGCTATAGTGCCAGGAACTAGATGTACTTCCATTCCATGCTAACTGCTTGCACGAAGCCCACTTACCAAACGATTTTCACTCAGAGCTCGCAGGATTGTCCAAAAGGGAGAGCTCCTTTTAGAAGGTGGTGTTAGAGCTTCCCAAATGATGTCTTACTATCAAGTGGCATTCACAGAGACTTAGAAAGGTGAGTGTCACGTGGTATGGAGCCTTGTTTGACCATGGAAAGATTCCTGGGTTATCAGTACATGACATAAGAAAACTAACGATTTAGGTATCAAGTTCCCACAATGCCTATAAGTCATCTGTGATCTGTGCAGCGAAGGACAATGGGTGGCATGGAAGACGGCATGAGATGCAGCCTGGATAGGGCCTAGCAGGAATCTTCAGGCTGGGGCTGAGATACTCTCAGAGGGGATAGCAGGCGTCCTTGCAGTTGATGGAAAAAGTACCGCCTTATGCATCTCTCTAACAGAAAGTGAAGTCTCTGACATTGGGAGGAAGAGCTTTGTGGTGGGCTATGGATCTTCACTTTACTCACCTATAAAGTCCTACAAAATCAAACACCAAGGAAGGCAACTGCAATTGTGAAAGCATTCATTTAAAGGTTAATACTGTCCTGCAGATTTTCCTGTATTTAGATGTGTTGGTAAACACATGTTCATCTTCATCAGGTAAGGAAGATTTGGAGGAAAGAGCGAACATCTATTCAGTACATAAGGCAACCATAAGGGAGGCCATGCTATCTACTGCTTGTGCTAACCCAGTGAAGTGGGAGTCTGTGACTTTAGAAAGCTTGTTTGCATCTCAGAGTGCTCAGAAGGCAGTAAGGGATGAATCCATGATTTAAATTCAAATTGATCGGATCCCCTAGCCTGTGTTTTGCCATTTGAAACATGATACTCCCATCCTGTGGTAAGTGAAAATTGGGTGAGAAGTGTCTAGAACGGTTGGATTTTCTACTTTTAGCGTTCAGTTGGGGGAATGTGATTTTTTCACCTGCTTTCAAGAGGCTCACATGAGAGGAAGGTGTGGGAACCATCACAGCTAACATCATCCTGCAGCCGGTCAAACTCATCTTTGAACCAGTTCTTCTCCTTAGGAAGAAACAACTAATTTCTATATTTCACTATCAGGATTTTACTAAACTCCCATTTTAGCTATCTTTGAAGCACTCAGGCAACTGTAAGATAGTTTTTTTGTTTTACGCATTATTTAAAAAATAAATTTGCAAGTATTACTTTTTCCAAAAAGCCTTCCTTGTTTTTCAGGAATAAAAGAACTATCTATGGATACACATATACATGTATATATGTTACAGAAGTTAGTTTATTCCTATAATTCAATTGCTTTGCCAATATACTGATAGACAGGCAGACAGAAAGACAGATAAACACACAGACATACATGCTAACATGAGGGGGTAAACAAAGGGAGAGAGAGAGAGAGAGAGAGAGAGAGAGAGAGAGAGAGAGAGAGAGAATTCTATTCTAGAAATATTCCTGAGATATGTTGTAGGGAGGGGGCCACTTGTTGGTTCCAAGCTGCTTAGCGCTGAAATAATCACACAAAAAATGTATTATGGTAAAGTAATCACAGCATACAGAAGGAAATCCCACATCAGAGAAACACTCAGAAATAATTTTATTAGAAACCTAAAAATTCCTTGGCCTTATTAGTATTAATACAATGTATACATGCACATAGAATATGCATGTTTATCAAGAATACACACACACATACAACAAGTGGGCACAGGAGACCACTTCCTATGTATAACATCAGCAGCACAGACAGTAAGGGCCGCATTGAATAAATGGGACCTCATGAGACTGAGAAGCTTCTGTAAAGCAAAGGACACTGTCGCTAAGACAGAAAGGCAACCCACTGACTGGGAGAAGATCTTCACCAACCCCGCAACTGACAAAGGTCTGATCTCCAAAATATA